>NC_141934.1:2378816-2419818 GCF_057802395.1 Ceratotherium simum simum
AAGGACATCACCAGGAGGCCCTTCATTTCTCAAGGATACAGTGCCAGCAGCACTGCCTCTGGGCCCTGAGCCCCGGGGCCACAGTGGCTTAGCACTCTAGGCTAGTCCCTGCCCCATCCGGTAAACCACTCCACCCAGGAGGTGCTGGGGAAGAGGACAGAGCCCTCCAGGCCGGCTGGGAACACTGTCCCAATAGGCCAAGCCTGACCCTCACAACAATATCCCCAGGAAAGAACATCACCTGAGGGCCTGACCCTCAGTGGAACAGATTCCTACAAGCGCTCAGTGCGGTCTGCAGGCAGAGACTACATCCCGAGGGGAGAGAGCAGCCTGGCCTTTGGCGCTCTCCCCCAGGCACAGAGTTCAGCCCCAACATGACTGAGCGAGAGGCTGCAAACTTCATCATGAAGGTCATTCAGAACACTTCCTCAGCAGCAAGCCGAGTCACCCCCTCCTGCCCTCCCCTCCTGCATCACCGCCACGCCCCACTGTTCTCCGGGCACCTGCGCGGGGCCCGCGGCTGGAAGCCCAGGTGACAAGGATGCTGCTGTCCCAGGAGACTCTGGGTCCTTGCACACCCTGAAGGGAGCTCTTGCGGAGTGACAGGGTGCTGAGTTAGAGGGGCCAGAGACATGCTAAAGGGAATACCCGGCAGAGGCCTGAAGGCTGGAAACTGTGCCCACCTGGGGCTGAGCCTGTGAGGCCTAGCCTGTGAGGCCTAGACTGAGAGGCATGAGCCGCCAGTACCCAGGAGCCTCCAGGAGGGTGTGCATGGCTCAGCAGGGCTGGAGTGAGGAGCAGCCTTCTCAGGCTGCTGCCTGTTCAGTGTTGCAGGAGGGGCAGGAGTGGGGACAGGCCCGTGGAAAGCCGTTGCTGTTGTGGGTGGTGGAGCCATGAGGAGAGGTGAGTTCCGATTCTGGAAGTTAGAGTCCCTGATGGGCTCCCAGAAGTGTGGCAGTCAGAGATGGCGTTGAGGTTTCTGGGCTGAACACCTGGATGGACATGGTTGCAGCAGGAGGGTGAGGGAGCCACCCATGTAGGAGCTGAGGCCCCTGGGAGGTGCAGAGACAGCCAGAGCACAGAAAGGAAGACCGAGGAACTGAGCCCGGGGCCCTAATGAGAGTGATTTAAAGGCCGGGCAAAATGCCCGGGCTGGGCCGTGCCCCGGCACAAGAGTACCCCAGAGGAACAGGAGGGAGCTCAGCGCAGCAGAGCAGAACAGAACATCTCTGAGTCAGCGGGATGGGCAGGGAAGGCAGGAGGGGAAGATCTCTTCTGATTGTTTTGTTTGAGGTGAAATAAGACAGGCGATGTGCTGAGAGGTGTGATGGGGGAGGAGTGCACAGACCCATTCCAGGGAGGCTGAGCATGAGTCCCACTCATTTGGGGGCCAATGCCGGGCCGAGGGGCTGGAGTGGCGCCTGGCATAGAGGCGGCTCCTGCACTCTCCCGGGTGGTGCCTGGGCCCCAGGTGAGGGCAGCCATTTGGCTGAGGAGAGGGCCATCCACTTGAGCCCACATTTGGGGCCCACTGAGCGTGAGGTGGCCTCAGGAAGCTGAGCAGGAGATGGGGGCATGATGGAGCTCCAGGATCGTGACCCTGAGCCCCCAGGAGGAAGGAGCGGCGACCTGCCAGAAATCCAAAGGGTCTGTGATTGCATTTGCACCCCCTCGGGGGAGGGAGTAGGGCCGGCGCCTAAGTACAGCTCTCTGGGTGCAGCAGTCATGGAGGCCTCAGAGGGTGAGGGCTGAGACCGGCACCCGGCTCCTCACAGACCTCCTTTGCTCTCTGCCTTTCAGGGAGCCGGACCTACGACATGATCCAGTACTATCAGAATGACATCCCCTACTGAGGACAGAAGCGGAGCACCAGCTGTCTGTTTACCCCCAAAGCCGTCCTGCAATCATGGAGCTGTGCCAGCACTTCCCCCCCGACCGGCCACTGTGTATGGTCACAAGGGATCAGACTGCCAGTGGCCCTGTCATTTCATCCAGTGGAGTTATTTTTATAGGACAAATAGGACAAAAGAAGTGCGCCCCTGCAGAGCCTGGCAATCCGCTCCTTCCTTAGGCCCCCGTGTGGCCTGTGAGGCTGAAATGACAATCACCTGATGACACTGTCTCTGCACAGGATGTGAATACCCCATGTTTGCACTGGACACATTCCCATATCCTTATTTCATAGGAAATTTACATGAAGTATTTTCTTGTGTATTAATGATAAAAAACCCTAGAAAAATTATGTTCAACTTAAGATTTAACCAACGTGAACAAAATAAAAACCCCAAAAAGTGCTGTGTTGAAAGTTGAACATCAGGTTTTAGTGTGGAGTCCTCAGTGCACATTCAGGCTGAGTGGTGATTCCTGGCTGTGCTGGGAAGGGAGGAGGCAGCGTTCCCTGCGCTACATGGGAGTCAGGGACAAGATGGAGTAAGGGCCGGCCAGCTGGGCAGCCTGCACTCAGAGGCCCTCAAGGGACCACTCCCAGCTAGAACTGGCTGCATCCCTGTCGGGAGGTTGCGAGGGCGGTCTGACAGCACATGTGCCGAGGGGTCAGGCCCAGGCACCCTAGTTCTGGCGTCACAAATATGACTCACCTGCCACGCAGATGAAGAATAACATTGTATTCTCCCCCAACTGCGCTCTCCTGCTCCAAAGCTGTCTCAGCTCAGGGCTCCTGTGCAGGCCACCTGGCCGCCTCGTGCATCGCCTTCTCCTCGGGCGCAGGCATTGCTCCAGTTATCCTGCTTCCTGCTCCAGTCTTTTCCTGTTTCCCTCTTGTTTCATTTTCTTTTTTTTTTTTTTAAGATTTTTATTTATTCAGTTTTTTTCCCCCCAAAAGCCCCAGCAGTAGATAGTTGTACGCCATAGGTTCCACATCCTTCTAGTTGCTGCACGTTAGGACTCGGTCATGCGTTGGATTTGAGAAGCGGTGCCTCTCTGGCGCCTCTGGGATCCGAATCCGGGCCGACCAGCATCAGAGCGCACGACTTACAACCGCTAAGCCACGGGCCGGCCTTCTTTGTTCATTTTCAAATGCTCTGCTTCGGGACTCCAAAATTCTCAGCAGCTAGCACCCAGCAGCCATCTATTCCCACCCACTACGACCCTCCTAATTATTTTAAGCAGATAGGAAGTAAAGACTTGAAACCAAAAAAAGACAAATATATGAACATCCAGAAAATAAGTCACTGCAAAAATTAAAAATGCAAAAAGACTGGTTAAACAGCAGATAAGATATAGGTGAAGAGAAAACCAATCAATGAAAGATAGAATAAATGAAGATTACTAAAAATGAAGTATAAAGAAAAGCGAAAGTTGAATGAGAAGCTCCAATCAACTTCTACTGGGATTCCAGAGTTGATGACAAACACAAATACTCAGTTTCAGGTAGTTTAGTTCCTAGTCCTTCTGAGCAGTATAAATAAAAATATAAATAAGAAGCCAAGGGTCAGCCCTGTGGTTTAGCAGCAGTTAATCTTGGCATAAGGCTCTGCTGTGTAGTGGCTGGAGTTCAGCCACAGATCCCGAGGGCACACCGACGCATCTTTGCTTGTAAAGTCATGCTGTGTATAAGCATCCCATATAAAGTGAAGGAAGATGGGCATGGATGTTAGCCCAGGGCCAGCCTTGCTTCATCAAAAAACAAAAAAAAAACAAGAGGCTTGGCAGATGTTAGCACAGGGCTGATCTTTCCTCACACACACACACACACACACACACACACACACACACACACAACGGCAGGGATTATAAATATGGGTAAAGAAAAGTAGAGACTCCAATCATATGCTGACAAGAGAGTGCACTGGGAAGTCATAGAGCCTGGGCCGGCTCCGGTGGGCTTAGCGGTTAAAGTGCGCCAGCAAGGCCTGATGCCTGATGTCTGAGTTGGCTGATCCCATGCGCCCCGGGCAATCACTCCGGCCCAAGCTGGGCTGAGTCCCACAGATACAGCAACCAGAAGGATGTGAACCTATGACATGCAAACATGTCTGCTGGGGCTTTGGGGGAAAAAAAAGTGAATAAATAAAATCTTTTAAAGTCATAGACCTGAGGTGACAGTAAATAGAGGAACAAAGCATTTACCACCTATAATCATGTGCATGAATGTTTATGAAGCTAAAACTTGACAGAATTCAAGGGAGTGTCTTGACACTTTGAGTTCAGCCATGTTTGGCTATTCCATTAACCTACAGCCACTCAGTGCACAAAGAAATATAAAGCTGCTTTCTGTGTGGTGGAACTGGCCTTTTTCCCAGCTAACTGGGCTTTCTCCCACACAGATAGTTGCAATTTGTACTTCTGGAGTGCCCTTCGGGCGTCATAGCCTGGGAGACAGACTTGGCCATCTGTGCCAGGATGGGACGAGCAACTAGAAGTAAACAATGCACGCACACAACTGCCGGGCTGGACGAGGCACAGGAGGCTCTCAGTGCATCGCATGTGCCACTGATAAAACCATTTACCAGCATGGGAACACTAAATGCTTGCTCTGTAAACTCTGTAACTGCTTATATAAACTGTTGAAACCGAGGCCCGGTGAGAGTCTCACCTGTGGACGGGACATCCAGCCCCAAGAACCTCTCGATGATCAATTCCTCGCCCAGCACGCAGCCAATCGAAGAGGGACTCTCCCTGTGCAGTGGGGCATGGATGTTGTGAGTAATGCTTCCCATCTGAAGTGTTCTCTTTCCGGTCAACTCGGTGTTTCTCTTTCCAGTTGATTTGTGTCAGTTTCCTTCAGTCGATGTGGATGTTTTCCCTTTCCAGATCGAGCTGGTGTTTTTCCCTCTTATTATTTGACCTATTCCCATCTGTCATGGCAGACCATTGCCTTTTACTCTCCTCTATATAATAAAATATACCTTCAGTCCATTTGTTTGAGTGGAAAGTTTCTTTTACATCTCTGGTCGAGATCCCTAACCTCTCATAACGGTGGGAGAAATAAACAATTCCACAATCAAGAGTTGGAGATTTTTATTTTATTTTATTTTATTATTATTATTTTTTTAAGATTTATTTATTTTTATATTTTTTTCACCCCAAAACTTCAGTAGATAGTTGTACGTCATAGCTGCACATCCTTCTTAGATTGCTGTATGTGGGACTCCAGCCTCAGGATGAGATCCAGGAGAAGTGGTGCCTCGATGCGCACCTGGGATCCGAACCTGGCAGACACTCAGCACATTGCAGCGCTACAAGACTTAACTACCCAAGCCACAGGGTCGGACCAGAGTTAGGAGATTTTAATATCTCTCTCTCCACAATTAACAGAACTGGCAAGAAAGTCAGTGAACACAAGAGACCTTGAATAACCATATTGCCCACCTTTGACCTGATGGGCATTTATATGTGAACTTACCTTAGGGCCGGCCCGGTGCGGGACTTGAGTGAGAGAGGGGAGAGAAGTTGAAAAGGAATTGCCATGTGTGTGCGGCTCCACTACTGGCGGCCCCAGGTTTGGATCCTGAGCTGCACCGACGCACCTTTGCGCTTGTCCGGACCATGCTGAGGCGGCGCCCCACATACAGCAACTAGAAGGATGTGCAACTGGCGATGTACAACTATCTACTGGGGCTTGGGGTAGAAAAAGGGGGGAAAAAAAAGGAGGATTGGTAATAGATGTTAGCTCAGGGCTGATCTTCCTCAGCCAAAAAAAAAAAAGAGGATTACAGACAAAATTGTCCCATTTTGCAACAACATGGATGGGCCTGGAGGGGTATTATGTTAAGTGAAATAAGCCAGAAAGAGAAAGACCAAACACTGTATCATCTCACTCATATGTGGAATATAAAACCAACACATGGACAGAGAAAACTACTGTGGTTTACCAGGGGCAATGGGAGTAGGGGGGGTGGGCACAAAGGGGGTGAAGGGAGACAGAGTATATGGTGATGGACAAACAAATATGTACAACCCAAAATTTCACAATGTTATAAAACTATTAAAACACCAATAAAAAATACATATATAAAAAAAGAGGATTGGCATGGATGTTAGCTCAGGGCTGATCATCCTCAAACACACACAAAAAAACTTACTCCATCCACAGCAACAACGCATGCCCTCTGTCTCTGTTCACCATCCCAGGCTCTATGTTTGGGCCACAAAACAAGTCTCTAGAATCACACAGGTGTATGTTCTCTGACCACCACCGGAATTAAGTTAGGAATCAATCTGATATCTGAAAAGAACCTAACTATTTAGAAATAAAAAGAGTGGAATGAAAGTACTTAGACAAAAACTTACACAAGATCGAGGGGAATGTCTGAGTTAAAATGCTTTAAAGTAGTGTTAGGGAGGATGGTAAAGATGATCCAAGTTCAGGCCAGCCCCGTGGCTTAGTGGGTAAGTGCTCACGCTCTGCTGCTGGCGGCCTGGGTTTGGATCCCGGGCGCGCACTGACGCACCGCGACTCCGGCCATGCTGAGGCCGCGTCCCACATACAGCAACTAGAAGGATGGGCAGATATGACATACAACTATCTACTGGGGCTTTGGGGGAAAAATAAATAAATAAAATTATAAAAAAAAAAAAGATGATCCAAGTTCAAGTAGAAATGATACCAGAGGGCCGGCCCCGTGGCTTAGCGGTTAAGTGTGCATGCTCCGCTACTAGCAGCCTGGGTTCGGATTCCGGGCGCGCACTGACGCACCACTTCTCCAGCCATGCTGAGGCCATGTCCCACATACAGCAACTAGAAGGATGTGCAACTATGACATACAACTATCTACTGGGGGTTTGGGGGGAAAAAAAAAGGAGGAGCATTGGCAATAGATGTTAGCTCAGAGCCGGTCTTCCTCAGCAAAAAAAAAAAAAAGAGGAGGATTAGCACAGATGTTAGCTCAGGGCTGATCTTCCTCACAAAAAAAAAAAAAGAAAAAGAAAGGATACCAGAATATAGGATGTAACTTCCAGAAAGATCAAACAGAAGATAAGGAAGGGGGAGAGCAGAGAAAAGCAGGATAAACATTACAAAATGGTAGAAAAACATTCAGACATAGTAGAAATGATTTCAAACCAAAATACTTGGAAAGGAAGCTTGTCAAATTGGCTTTAAAAGCAAGTCAATCAAATGTCGTACCAGATTCCAGCAAGAGAGCAAATTATATATCTTGAAAAACTAGAAATGCTATTTAGAAGTACTGGGAGAAAATCTAAATCCAGTGAGCTCACAAGAAAATAAGGAATCTTTAGAGACTAAAAACAAATGAAATAAAAAGTCTTAGAACAATTAAGTTCCTGTTTGATGACAAGGTAGACAAAAGACAAACTCAAGAGCCTGATGCCTTTGAGGAGGTGGTTAGGGAGCACAGTCTGCACGCAGGATAGGGGACTAGAAATGCAGCTATACCCCAGAGACCAGGAACTTCCTCAGGGTAGCTGTAAAAACCCATCGTGCTTAAAGGTGAAATACTGAAAGCTGTGCCTCCTGGATAAAGCGAGGAACACACGTGTCTGCTGTCACCACTTCTATTCAGCATTCAGTAACGGAGGCCCCAGCCAGACCAGTGAGGCAATAAAAGAAACAGTCTAAGAATCTGGAAAGGAGAAATAAAACTCAGAAATGGCATTTTTGTACATAAAAGTCCAAAATAATATACAAATATAATCTATGGTCAAGGTTACAATGTATATACAGGTCAATATACAAAAAAGTCAATTGTGTGTGTGTGTGTGTGTGTACATATGTCTCACAAAAAAATGAAATTAAAACAATACCATTTACAATTACATCCCCAAACATCAAATACTAAGAAATACAGCTAATGAAAGATTTATAAGAAATATTAAAAACTACAAATGTTGAGAGAAAGAAGATTTAAGCAAATACAGTAACATTCATGAATTCGAAGGCTCAACAATACACAGATGTTTGTTCTCAAATTGATCTGTAGTTTCACTGAAAATGCCACTCAAAATCTTAGAAAGTTTTGTAGTGGAAATTGGCAAGTCTAAAATTTATACAGGAATGCAAGCGTCAAAACACAGCTATTTCGATCTTGAAGACCAACGACCCTAGATATCAAGACTTACCCTTAAGCTACAGTAGTTAAGACAATGCGGCTCACTGGGTGCCAGGAAGAGCGAATAAACAACGGCAGAGATGAAGACCAGGAACATACCCCCACACATACAGACACCCTGCAGGACAGTAAGAAGAAAGATGGTCTTTTCAATAATGGTGTTGCGCGTCAACGGATATCGGTACAGGAAGAAAAAATTTAATCTTGACTGCCTACCTCACACCAGACCTAAAAATCTGTTCCAGGTGGATTGTAGAGCTCTATGTTAAAGGTAAACTTTAAAGGCTTTTAGAAGAGAATAGTATGCCTTGATGACCTCAGGACACACAAAGATTTCTTAAACAGAACCAAAAAAGCACTAAGCCTAAACGGAAAAAATTTAACTTGGACTATATGAAAAGGCATGCCACAGACCTGGGAAGGTATTTGCAATGTACGTATACTTGTGCAAAAGACTTATATCCAGAGTACATAAAGATCTACTAAAAATCAGTAAGACACAACTAAATAGAAAAATGGACAAAAGACCTGAGCAGGCATTTCACAAAAGACATCATCCAAATAGCCAATAAACATAATAAAAGGTGTTCAACTTCATTAGTCATCAGGGAAATGCAAACCAAAACCACAATGTGATGCCTACTCACCGACCTGCATGTCCCAAATGTAAAAAAGATAGACAATATCAAGTATTGGGAGCATGTGGAGCAACGGGAACTGCATGAAGCTGCTGGAGGAGGTATAAATTGGTACAAGCACTTTGGAAAACTGGTGTCCACTACAGCTTAGCATCTCGGTGACCCAGCAATTCCATTCGTGCATATGCACGCAACCGACGTACCAACATCTGGGCACCAAAAGACACGAACAGTAATGTTCTGAGGTGCGCCATTCGTAACAACAAAAACTATAAATGACCAAAATGTCCTTCGACAAGAGATAAATAATTGTGGTTATTCCTGCAGTAGAATACAAAGCAGTAATGGAAATCAATGAACAACTCCAACATGGACTGCTTTTAAAGATATCTAGCAAAACAAGCCAGACACAAAAAGATACATACTGTATGATTCCATTCTGTTTCTTAGTCTACAGAGGTGTTCCCTTTGCGAAAATTCATCGAGCTGATGAAAATTCATTGAGCTGATCACACTGATGACTCAGGCACTTTTCTGTGTTAAACAAAAAAATTATTAAGGTGTCATTTTTTCATCATAAAGCCTAGATGGGTCTAAACATTTAAGGAAGAAATAATGCCAAATGTTACACACTCTTTCAGAAAATAGAGAACACTTCCCAATTCATTTTTTATGAGGGTGGCATAGCCCTGATATTAAAACAAGACAAGGACATTCCAAAAAAATAAAATTATAGAGCAATATCCCTCTTATGAATATAAATACAAAAATGTTTACAAAACATTAGCAAATTCAACATGATGTATAAAAAGACCCATCATGACCGAGTGGGTGTTATCCCAGTAATGCAAGGTTGGCTAACATTCAAGAAGCAACCAGTGTAATTCACATTAACAGACGAAAGAAGGAAAAACATAGGATCGTTTCAACAGGTCCAGAAGAAGCACTGGAGGAACGTCAACACCCATCATAAAAATACTCAGCAGCTAGAAATAGGAGGAAACTTCCTCAATATGATAAAGATCATCTAAGAAAAACTCACAGTCAACATCTTAATGATGAAATACTAAAGGCAACCTCCCTGAGATCGGGGGAAAGGAAAGATTGCCCATTGTCGCCACTTCTACTCAGCATTGTACTGGGGGTGCTGGTCAGTGCAGTGAGGCCAGCGGTAGACAGACCGGAAAGGAAGAAGAGAAATGGTCCGGCTTCACAGACAATAAAATTATTTATAAAATCCTGAGGAAGCTACAGAAAAGTTCAAAGAACAAATAAGGGAGTTCAGCAATATCGCAGGATACAAGGTCAATATACAAAAGTCTATTGTTTCTATATGCTAGCAATGAACAGTTGGAAAAGAAAACTAAAAAAAAAAAACTATACCGTTTATAATAGCATCCAAAAACATAAAATACCTAAGGATAAATGTAAAGATGTGCAAGACCTACAGTAAAAAATACAAAACATGGCTGAGAGAAATAAAAAATGGAGAGAGACATCGTGTTCGAGCACTGGAAGACTTAATTCCCTGCAAATTGATCTCTAAATTCAGTGTAATCCCAATCGAAATCCCAGACTTTTTTATGCAAACAGACAAGCCGAATCTAAAATTTATACGGAAATGCAAAAGATCGTCACATCGTAAACCCTAATAAGTCTCAGACCAGAGGTTGAAATGGGACGGAAGAAACCATGCAAGTGTTGGAGGAAGACATGGATGAACTTCCTTAGTAACATGGAAGTGGGCAAAACTTTCCTACCAAAATCCAGAATCAAGAAAAGAAAGTAAATTGTTACCAAAACAAGGTATGGATGGCAAAAGAACACTATGAACAAAAGTGAAAGATAAGCTGGGAAAATTCAACAGCTCTCAGTTAAAATGCCTGCTATGAGAGAGCTCTGAAAAAGGAGGGAGGAAAACACCCTACAATTGTATATTTTTAAGATGAGCAAGTGATATGAATAGTTTGCAGAAAAAGAAAGGCAACTGGCCTTTAAATATAAAAATTATGGTCACCTTGATCATAAGAGAAATGAAAATTAAAACTACATGGAAGTGCCATTTCTCACCCATCAGACTGACAGAAATCCCAGGGTGACACTATGCACAGTGGGCGAGGCTGTGGGGAAAGGGACCCTCCTATGCAGTGATGGTGGGAATGCAAAACAGTCCAACCCCGAGGGGGACCTAGGCACTATCTAGCACTATCCTGTATGTGGTCACCCTTTGGCTCACAATCCCACTTATAGGAATCAATCTCAAAGATTTTCTGGCAAAAAACAAAAGATGTTTGCAGAAGGGTCCTCGTTGAGGTAGTTTGTAATAGCAAAGCATGGGAATCCACCCACAGCATACTCTTGCGTGAATGACACATGCACACCCCACGCTGCTCAGAGTGAGATGCTGAAAGGAGGGCAGAGAGGTCCATGTGGTACGCTGTGTTCATCTAAGAAAGGGGAGGGGATGTGCTGTATATATTTCACTTAGTTAAGGGGAAAAAAGGAGAGTCCATTAACAAAATCAAGTGCTTCTTCTAAGTGCCATGGGGGCAACAGGGTGGAGGGCACAGGGATAAAAGCTAGACTTCCCTAAGATGCCTTGTTTTGTGGATTTGACTTGGTAATTATAAATTACAAAAATTAAATTAGAGAATGCAAAGCCAAAAAATTTAAAGAAAAAAATTACACCCACTGGGATGGCTATTATTAAAAACAAAACAAAACAGAAAACAACAAATCTTGGGAGGCTGTAGAGAAATGAGAGTCCTTGTGCACTGCTGGTGGAAATGTAAACTGGCACAGCCACTGTGGAACACAGGATAGTAGTTCCTCCAAAAGTTTAATACCGAAGTACCAGTGATCCAGCAATTCCACTTCTGGGCGCACACCCTACAGAAGTGAAGGCAGGAACTCACACAGCTATTCGTGCACCAGTGTTCGCAGAAGCATTAGTCACCATAGCCACAAGGGGGAGACAACCCAAATGTCCACCAGTGGATGAAGCAATAAACAAAATGTTTATCAACAAAATGTTATAATTAATGGGTAAACAAAATGTTTACAGCAATTGAAGGTATTTAGAGCATGAGAACATCTTTATGACTCCCAGGCAAGAATGGATTTTTTAGGACACAAAACGCAATTCTTAAATCTGATAAAATTTCATACGCAGGATTCCATAAACAATTTAACCCCGAAAAGACTAAAGAACACCTACAAATCAAGAAAACGATTGTTTAAAGGCCATAGCAAAAACCCACGTCTGTGTGCACAAGGAGATGCACAGAACAACTTTACTACCAAAAAAATGTAAATGATAAAAGCAGAGCAGCATTTGTATGAGACAAAATGCAACTCAAGGTCCGTCATTCCCGCGAAGCAGAGCATTTCACGTAAACGAGGAGACAATTTCCCACGAGGCCCGCCGCTGGAGCGCGCCCGAGCGGCGCGGCTCGGACTCACGGAGAGCGAGGCGGACCCGCGGGGAGAACGGCCGCCCCGAGAGAACCCGGCGCCCTGCGGCACCTGGATACGCACCGGGGGCCGGGCCAAGGGAGCCACAGACCTCCGCCCAGAGGGCGGACTGGCACCCCCACCCGCCCCCGGGCTCAGGCTCAGGAGCAGGAAAAAACCAAGCTTCGTGATACGGTACTGACCCACTTCCGAGTCGGCTCCTGCGCAGCAGCAGGGGCTGTAGGAAAGCGGCCTCCCAAGAGGGCCGGCCGGGGGCCCCTGGGTGCCAGCCTGCCCAAGGCGCGGGCGCGGGGCGAGGCGCGCCCGCTCAAGCCGAGGCCCCTGGCCCGGCTCGCAGGCTCTGCTGCGGGGCGCCAAGTACAGCCTCTCGAGACGCGAGGCTCGCCTGGAAGGCGCGGTGCCCTCTGAGCCGGAGGTGCCAGGGTCCCCGCCCCCGGGCGTCTCCTCTCTCCTCCGCCTCCCCCCAGGCGCCCAGAAACCACACCGGAGACCGAGGGGCAGGCGGCCGCGGCCGGCGTGATGCTCCTGGGCGGGCAGCAGCCCGCGCGCGCGCGCAGCTCGAGCAGCGGGCGCAGCGTGTAGCGCGGGCGGCGGAAGGCGGCGTCCGAGCCGAGGGGCGGGAGCCCCCGGCGGAAGGCGGCGGGGTTCACCAGCGCCAGGTAGAGCAGCGGCAGCATCAGGAAGCCGAGCGCGAGCAACAGCAGCGTCTGCAGCGCGCCCAGCGCCACAGCCTGCGGACCGGCGGGCGGACGGACAAACTGGCAGTCCGCGGACCCCGCACGGGGGCGCGGACCCAGACCCGAGCGCCCGCCACCCGGCTCACCTCAAGCCCGCCGCGCCCGCGCGGCCCAGCAGCCGCTGCTCCTGCGGGAGAGGGAGCGGCGTCAGCTCGCGCCGGGGCGGGGGCGCGGCGCGGTCCGGGGGACGCGGGGACCAGTTCCCGGGGATGGGGTCCCGGGGCCGGGCCCTCACGAGGAGGCGGGTCTCCGCGGGTGTGCGTGGCCCCTGCAGGGGGCGGGTCCCGACCGCAGCCCGCTCCTCCCCGGGCCCACGCTCACACAGTCGGCCTCGCCCCCCTCCTCCATGAGGGAGCCCGCGCAGTCCCGCGCCCGGCGAGGCTGCGAGTCGCCCCTGCGGGGACAGGCCTCGAGCTGGCGATCTGCCCCGGCCCACGGTCGCCATCCACCCCCAACAGTCCCTAACCCCTTGCGGTCCCGGGCCGCCGTGCGAGGCGCCCAGCGCAGCCGCCGCCTCCATCACCTTCCCCTGCAGCTCCTTGGGGGCGGGAGCGAGGCCTCAGACCACCGGAGGAGACCTCCCGGTGGTGGGGGTGGGGGGGGGGGCCGCCGCAGGTCTGGGGAAGCGGGGTGGAGGTCGCAGTGGAGGGGGCGGCACCTGCAGGACTCCGCTCTGCTCCTGGAAGCTGGCCCAGGCCTCCTCCGTCCGCTGCGCGCCCTGGGGTTTGGGGAGCCGGGATTAGACTCGGGGGACACACCCCTCTCCACTCCCGAAGCGACCCTTCCCCTCAGACCCGGCTCCGCGCGCACCTGCCGCAGGCCCTCCGCCTGCACCGCGTACTTGGCCTCCACCAGCTCCAGCTGTTTCTTCCGGAGGATCTCAGGAAGGTCAGGACCCCAGCGCGCCCTGCACCTGCCGCGCCTCAGGGCCGGGACCCCCGCCCTCAGGAGCCCACCTCACTGCAGCCCCGGGGGCGTCGTGGCCCCGCCCAGGCGTCCTTCTGCCCGCCCCCCGACCTCAGAGCCCCGCCCCGGCACTCAAGGCTCCGCCCCCAGGTCGTCATGGCCCCGCCCCGGCCCTCGGGGCCCCACCAAGCACCTGCAGCTCCACCAGTTGGGCCCCGAGTTGCTGCTCTGCGCGCTGCTGACTCAGTTGTTCCCCTCCGTAATAGAAGAGCTAGGGATGGGGCTTGTGAGGACGGGTTTGCGGGGCTTCTAGGGGCGGGGGATATCCTGGGAGGCGGGGACGAGGCGGAAACGAGGCAGGGACAAGAGCGGGACTTCCCAGGGGAAGCAAGAGACAGATGCCACCTCCTGAATGTACCTGACTTGACAGCTCCTCCCACTGCTCCTGCAGCTGCCGGTTGTGTTGCTCCTGTGGACAGGGTCGAGGGGACAGTCCCAGCTTCTCCGAGGCCCCGCCCTCGTCGCAGGCCCCGCCCCACCCAGGGCCCCGCCCCCACCAGGTCCTGCTTGCGCAGCTCCGCAGCCTCCAGCAGTCCGCGCGCCCGCTCCGCGCGCTCCCGTGCCGCCTCTTGTGCCTCCCCTCGCAGGGCCCGCGCCGCCTGGCTTCGCCTCCGCTGCAGGCTGCAGAGGGGAAACAGGCGGTGCCACCGCGGGAGGCGGCGGTGCTCAGACTCCCGCAGCCCCGGGGAAGGACCAGCCGCGGGTGGGGCCGAGAAAGTCCACGTCGGGTCGCCGCACGCTGCCCTTCGTGGGTGCCCTGAATAGATCGCCCCTGTCCCGACGGCCTGGAGCAGAAGTGCGGGCCCGGGCGGGGAGGAGTAACCGACGGGTCGGTCGGACGCTCTGCGAGACCCCCGGGGCCGCGGTCCGCAGGATTGACCCCGGCGCGCCCAGCCCGCCCGGGGGAGCCGCGCTCCCCGACACCTGCGCTCGCACTCGCGCAGCTCCTGCAGGCGCCCGGTGAGGCTCTCGCTTTCTGCCTCGAGCCCGCGCACCAGCTCCTCCAGCTCCTGCTTCCGCAGGCGTCCGTCGCGGTTGTCCTTCTGCAGCTGCAGCAGCAGCTCCTGCGTCTCGGCCATGGCTCTCCGGGCTCTGCCCGCCGCCTCCCGCCTCGGGGACCCGGCCCGCGGCCGGCGTCACAATGGGCGGCAGGGGCGACGTAGCGCAGGCCCCGAGCCCGGCGGGACGCGGGTCGGGCAGGATCCCACTTAGTGCGTCATTCGAAAAAATGTGATGGAAGAGCCACGATCGGATCAATAAGAGATTAATAAAATATAATGCCTAATGCAGAAAAGTTGAGGCAAGATTGGTTCCCCCATATTGCAGACGGCCACTTGCAAACTGATCAATCTCTCTTGTGGAAAATACTTGGAAATATATATCAGGATCCATAAATATGTTCATATATTTTGACCCAATTATCCTACTCTTGGGAATTTATACCGGGAAGAACAATTTTAAAAACCCAAACACTATGCATTAAATGGTTCATTAAAGTGGTTACAGTAATCACAAAAAGGAAACAATTGTAATTATTAAAATGATCTATTCGAATATTATATGGCATGCACAGAGGATGTCTAGCAAAAACAATATGATTTAGCATTTACGCTAAAATAACTACGATTATAAAGTACATGGGCAAGACCTTTAACGAGAACAGGAGAAAGACAAGCTATTTCATTATTTGGCGAGATTGTACGCGGGCCTGGGAAGGGTCGATGGCGTGGCGGGGGCTGGCGGCCGAGTTCCTGCAGGTGCCGGAGGTGACGCGGGCCTACACCGCGGCCTGCGTCCTCACCACTGCTGCGGTCTGGAGCCAGGCGGGTGGGCGGGTTGTCGCCACGGTTACAGCCTGGGAGGGGCGTCGCCATGGTTACAGCCCCGGGGCGGGGCTCGCCTTGGTTACGGTGGATCCCGGGCAGCCCCTGACGCCCCCCTGGTTCCGCAGCAGCTGGAGCTCCTCAGCCCCTTCCAGCTCTACTTCAACCCGCACCTCGTGCTCCGGAAGTTCCAGGTGAGGCCGCCCCGCCCCTGCACCTGCCGCCCCGCCTCGCCCGCCCCCGCCTGACCGCGCGCCCCTCGCAGGTCTGGAGGCTCGTCACCAACTTCCTCTTCTTCCGGCCCCTGGGATTCAGCTTCTTCTTCAACATGCTCTTCGTGTATCCTCCCCGCGCGGACAGGGCGGGGGCGCGGAGGGGGCGGGCGGGCCCGGCGGGAGGCGCCAGGAGCGGGGAAACTGAAGCCCGGCCCGGTGGCCCTTCCTATACGGGCGCCCAGGTTCCGCTACTGCCGCATGCTGGAGGAGGGGTCTTTCCGCGGCCGCAAGGCCGACTTCGTCTTCATGTTTCTCTTCGGGGGCATCCTCATGACCGTATCCTTCAGGGGTCTGCCATCTCAGGCCGGGTGCTTCTGGGTTCAGCCTGTGTTGCCATGGGGCCCGACTGAGCGCCCAGCCGGGGAGGGACGGAGTGGGTCACTCCAGGTGAGGAGGCACTGAGCGTGCAGCGTGTGCTGAGTCCAGGTGCCAGGGCTAGAACCTCAGTGCTGCGCACAGAGTACCACAGGGGGATGCAGGAGAGCCAGGTGGGGTGCCTGGGGGCTGAGCCCCGATGCCAGGAACAGGAGAACGTGGGGCAGGGACGGGCAGTGGTTGGAGACTGGGGTGAGGTGGAGAGGCAGGGCAGATCCCCAGGGTCCTGACTGGAAGGGCACACTGGATGAAGGAAGGGAAACCAGTGGAGGATGGCAGGGCTTGAGGAGTCAGAGGGGCTCCGGGCAGGCCTGAGGCCGGCACCAGGGAGGGCCTCCCAGCACCTTGACTCGGGCCCAGCTGCTGGGGCTGCTGGGCAGCCTGTTCTTCCTGGGCCAGGCCCTCACAGCCATGCTGGTGTACGTCTGGAGCCGCCGCAGCCCTCGAGTGAGGGTCAACTTCTTCCGGCTCCTCACCTTCCAGGCGCTATTCCTGTCCTGGGCACTCGTGGGCTTCTCCCTGCTGCTGGGCAACTCCATCCTCGTGGACCTGCTGGGTGAGCCTGCCCATCCATCCAGCCCACCCCAAGCTGGCTGGCTGTCACCTGAGGGTCTGTGGGAGGGCCACCCCAGTCTGGCTGCTCCGCCACAGCCCTGCCTCCCACCCGCACTGGACCTCTCATCTGTCCCCCTCCCCTCCTGCCCTCCCAGCGTCTCTCTTCTTACAGCCCCTTGAACAAGTCAGCCAGCCTGTAGGCTTCACATCTTCAGGCCTGACCTGCTGGTGATTGTGTGGGTCCTGACCGGGGTGGGGATGGGTGGGTCAGGGTTCCCGCCATGGCTCCTGCTCCTTGGATGTCCTCAGGCCCTACCCTCCCCAGGTCCTGCCCAGTTCTAGGCCCTGTAAGCCTGTCCTTCAGGGCCCACGCCACCCTGCCCTGGGCTGGCAGTGTGTGCAGGACACTGGGCACCTGGGCTCTGGGGGCTGAGGTTACTCTGGGCCTGGCTGGGCCTCCAGGGCTGTGCATGGAGGCCTGGCGCAGGCTCTGCTGGCCCCGGGCTCTGAACCGTGGAGGGTGGCCTCGGCATTCCCCAGCTCTCCCCAGGGATTGCCATGGGCCACATCTCCTACTTCCTGGACGATGTCTTCTCCAACCAGCCTGGAGGCAAGAGGCTGCTGCTGACCCCCAGGTTCCTGTGAGTGTGGGGATCACAGCCCTCCCCCTACACTCCCTCAGCCGGCTCCCCGCCCTGTGGAGGACCCGGCTGGCGTCAGCTCAGCGTGGCCCCTCCCCACAGGAAGCTGCTACTGGACGCCCCAGAGGAGGACCCCAATTACCTGCCCCTCCCCGAGGAGCAGCCAGGACCCCTGCAGCAGTGACCCCATCCAGGGCAGGGCCAGCCCCAGGAGCCCGTGTCCCGGCCTCTGGCCGGCCTCCACCCCACCTCTAACTTCTGCTTGCAGCGGAGCAGTCTGTTCTGGAGGCTGGGCCTGTGCCCAGGGCCCACCGGAATAAACAGAATAACCTACAGCCTCTTCGCCCACAGCACTGCTCCACTGCCTCGGCCGGCCACCCCTTTCCATGCTGGGCAGGGGCTGCTGGCCTTGACCCAGGGCCACCAAGCCTGGTCCTGCCCTGCCCACCCTCTGCCCTTGGGGTGGGGCTGGCCCAGGGCACAGCTCTAGTCCCGCCAAGCCTGACCAATTGTAGGTGGAAGAATGGGAGGCCCAGAGAGGGTGACAAACCTGCCCACGGTTGCCCAGCTGTGCTCTGAGCTCACAGATGGCACACGGGGAGTTCTCATCTCAGCCCTGCTGGTGCCTTGATGGGCCTTGGGCAAACTCACCTGTGCTGGACCTCTGCTCCCTGCCAGTCAGCGAGGGGCTGACCAGATCTCAGTGGCGGGGGCGGGGGCTGGGACTGGGCTGTCTTGGTTGTGCTGACCCCAGTCTGCAGGGCTCCTGTCTATGATGCCCTCAGGCCGATGCCTCACTTGGCCCCTGCTGTCCCTCACCAGCCACCGCCAAGTGGACGTTTGCCCCATTTTTCAGCTGAGCAGCTAGTAGACTTGGCCAAGGCCCTGTGGGTTTAGGTGCAGAGGAGGGCCAGGACTGGGTCCTCTGCCTTTTCTGTGACCCCAAAGCCTTTAGAAGTTTTCCCTCAGCAGAGTCCTGTGACTGGCTGAGCAGAGAGCTCTGGGAAGTTCTGTCCCTGCCGTGTTTAGCTGAGGACTATGGGAGCCTTATCTGACCACGCAGCTCACTGTTCTCTTCTGTCAAGTGGGCATCAGACGACCTGGCCAGCTCTCCTCCTTGTCCCCGACCTGTCCGAGTTATGGTTTATCCCTGGAAGGTCAGCAGCACGGGGCTCCTCCAGCCACATGTCATGTTCACGGGTGACAAAAGTATTAGCCATAGAGTCTGACCTTGATTTTGGAGTGAAACCTTGTGGAGCAGCAGTGGGCTCTGCAGTGGTGTGGGCCGGCCGTGTCTGACGTGGGGGCCCAGCCCCTGGGCCTGGTGCCCTGGGCCTGCCCCAGGCCTCTCCCTGCAGGTGGGCCAGCCTGCCCAGCGGGGTTGAGGCAGGCAGAATTCATTCCATCCCGCCAGCTGTGGGGGCCCAGGGCTGTCCCCGGCCCCATGGACTGAGCACACACCTCAGCAATGGAGTCCACCAATTTCCTAGGTCAGCCAGGCCTGGGCCTGGAATCTTCCTCTTTGTTCAGGGCCTTCCAGTGAAGCCCAGCTCTCCCCTTGCTGTGAGGTTCCAGCAAGTTCCACTCCTGGACAAAGGGCAGGGGTTTGAGTACAAACACCCTGGGAGCTGTCACATCCTAAGATGTGCTCCCAGGAGCTCCCACCCCAGAGAGCCAGGCCCATCTCCGCCTATATCCTGACAACCAGGATCCCCAGTCCCTACTCAGAGCTCGGCCCTGTCCAGCGTGGGGCTCGGGCTGGGAGCCAGGAGTCACAGACCTCTGCCCCGGTCCCGGGGAGCAGAGCAGTCATGACCGTGAGCCCTTCCTTGGTATGGAAGGACCTGCCATCAACGGAAGGTGGTGCCAGCCCGGTGCCAGGGGTCCAGGCCTGTTACCTTCAGTAAGACTGCAGCTGTGCACCCAGTTCACCAAGTCATGCTTGGCTTAGTGAGGAGACCCACAGGTGCGGCCCTCATGGATCCCACGTCCCTCCTGTAGAGTGGGGACATTTGCACGTAACAGATGAGGATGCAGAGGGGACAACAAGCTCATCAGAGACAGAGCTGGGCAGAGGCCAGAGCAGGGCTTCCTTCTCTCCACCCCACCCCACCCTCCCTGCCAGCTCTGGGCTGGGCCTGCTGCTCCCCGTGCGTCCTTCCTCACAACTGGCCTGGGAGGGGGAGCTGGCCTGGGCCACGGCACCAGCCAGCAATGGAGACGGGCCCCAGTCCACCTGTTCTGAGCACGCTGCTGGGAGGTGCGGGAGACATGCACATGGACACCAGCCTGCGTGCCCAAGGGCCAGAGTCTGGCTATTGCAGCTGCTGGAATGCACGCTGGTGACGTCCCTGCAGTGTCCACACAGGACAGGGCCTCTGCGAGGGATGCCAGAGAAGCCACGATCCCGCCTGGGGGCGGCCTGACCACCTACCTGGAGGCAGCGGAGCCCCGGGACAGCAGGGGAGCCTGCGGCTGCTTCATAAGCCGCAAAGGGGGTGGGGGCGGGGCTGTCACTGAAAGGCAGGTGGGCCCCCTGCCCTCTGAGCCTCTGGACCACACTCCTCATTTCTCCCTCTGTGCAAGGATGTGTGGAGCACGGGTCGGGGGTGGGAAGTGGGAGGGCCCAAGGAAAAGCAAGGGCTGTGCTCTGACTCAGGCCTTGGGTGGCTGAGAGTGGGGCCCTGGAGCCCTGTCACCCTCCACCTGCCCACCTGGGATCTGAGGCAGAGAAGGGAGAGAGGCCTGGCCCCCCAGCCTTGGCCACACTCCACCCCTAGCCAGACACTGCTTCTTGCTCTCCACATTCTGATTTTCATGGCACCGCTTGGAAGAAATGGAACATGACCAGTTGCCTTTTATTTAAAAAGTCTTGCTAGCCCTGCCTGGGGCTCCTTTACAAAAACAGAGCACAACCCCGTATGCAGGCTGCATGTCCCTGCAAAGTCATGCCCTCCTCACCAACGTCTGAGTCTCAGTCTTGTGTGGAGTCCCTCTCCTCAGCCCTTAGTTCCTCCACTGTCCAGTCTTCCTCAGCCTAGACGTAGCAGGTAGTACGTTAGTGCCTCTCAGAGCCCCCTGTTATCCTTTTCACCAGTTAACAACTCTTTAAAGTAGAGATCTCCCTTCCAGTTACTGTTGTGGTTTGTCCTGACTCGACCCTGATTGACAGAACAACATAGCATCAGAAGATAGCCTGCAAACCGGGGTCATCTGCAAACTGTTGCTATAATTGATCTAAAAGGCAAAACCAAAGTGAAAATACCTTCTTCCAGAGGGAAGGGGGAGATGGGAAATGGGAGGTACTGTGAGGGAATTAGTTCAGGGTCTGTAGATACAGCTCACTCACCCATGGCCCTGTGTAGTCAGATAAACCTAAAGCGACCTGGTGTGTGGGGTAGGGGGCGTGGGAAAGATTAATTCAAACATAAATCCCCTGGTACAGGTGGAAATCACTTACCATTCGCTGAAGGGAGAAACCCACTGTTCCACAGTAGATCAGGCCGATGGATACGGGGTCGTCTTTTTTTTTTTTTTTTTAGATTTTATTTTATTTATTTTCCCCCCCAAAGCCCCAGTAGATAGTTGTATGTCATAGCTGCACATCCTTCTAGTTGCTGTATGTGGGACTCGGCCTCAGGATGGACGGAGAAGTGGTGCCTCGGTGCGCACCTGGGATCCAAACCCGGGCCACCAGCATCAGAGCGCGCGCACTTAACCACCAAGCCACGGGGCCGGCCCCGGGGTTGTCTTTATCCAAGTCTTCGTGAGAAAACTGCCTTCCTGTGGGACACAGTCCACTATTTTGCATCTGGCTCTCTCAGAACCTCTGGGCTCACCCCCGCCCCTCCGTTCCACGTCCTCTGGGTTCTAATAGATGAAGCCTCCAGGCACTGGGTCTGCAGAACACACACAGCCAGCTGCCACAGGGAGCAGCGGAAGGCAAGTGTGGTGACCAAATACCCCGACTGCTGGTCAGCCCAGTCCAGGCTGGGTCACACCGGATGGGGGAGATCAGCCACTGGGAACACAGGCAGCTTCCTTTGGGCTGGCCATGGCGGGAGGGGGCAAAGAATGGACACAGGTGTTCTTCCCTCTCCATGAGCAACGTAGGGTGCAAGATCTACTAGGGCTCGTGAGACTTAATCCCAGGACAGCTGCGTTAGAGAAGCCTGCGCAGGGGTGTATAAAAGAAATCAAGAGTTTCTGACGGACTCAGAAGCGACAGCTTGGGACCAAATACATCAGGCGTAGCTCGAGTAAAGAGCGATGGCCAGGCATGTGTCCAAGAGCACGTACAGGCTGCCTTGCATGTCAATAAGGAGGGACCAATTTTCCTTTACCCTTGCCTCTCTCAGAGGCTTCATATGGTGAGGGTGAGGCTGGGCGCTCGACTTTCTGTCTCTTCAAACATTTCCCTGTTTCCAGGTCTCATGGATGGAGGACATCACTCTGTCCTCTCTCCGCACCCCTACTGATGTCTGAGAGTGCAGAACTTCTGACTTCACGGGTGGCCTCACACAGGATGGCCCCAATGTTATGTTTTCACAAATGACCATCCCTCAATCAGTTTTAGGGCTTTTCATACGGGAAATCTTGTGGAAGGGGAGAAGGCAGGGGAGGTTTGGCCCGCAGTAATTTAAGCCAACCATCCAGGACAAACTACTACCACGGAGGTTGGATTTTGCTTTTTCTAAACGATCCTTCACAAATAAGACAAGGACCTGGGGTCCCCGTACCAGTCGTCCAATTAGCTACATGGAGCACAGGTTGCAGCTCAGGAGCACAAGAGCACAGCTTCTGTCCAGCCACAGGGACAACAGGCTTCTCAACCTGTGGGTCACAAATTCAGGCGATGTGGCCTGACGGCCAATAGAGGGCTGGGGTGGTGGGTCATCTGCAATTAGATCAATACCAATGGATGCCCCATCTCCTGGAAGGAAACTGTGAGAAGATTTGGCTCTAAATCGTTACGGTGATCCCCCATTACTCAGTGGGATGGGGGAAAAGGATCTGGGATAGTAGAAACCCAGCAAAGGAGGGAGACGGATGCTCTATGTCCTTTGAAGGTCGTTGTAAAACAATAACCCCAAACCAGCCTCTCTTCTCCGTCTTTTCACTGCTGGCCAGCAAACTGGGAGGAGGACTATATATGACAGCCCCCTTATACCCTTCAGAATTACCACCCAAATCTGCCGAGTTGGCTGCATGAGTCCAGAACCATGAGGGTAACTCTGGACACTGACCTGGGGGGAATTCTGAACTAGAGACCTGGGGCAGCACATGTCTTGAATGCCTCACAATGAGCCCACACCTGACCCGCCCCAGGGGCAGTGCCAGCCAGCAGCCTGTGGACGTGGACACAGGCTGATTACTCTGGCCCCTCAGCCAACCAGCTCCAGACCAGCTTCCTTGTAAAGGGTGATCTTACTCACTGGGTCAAACAGCACTCATCACAAATGAAATATGGTCCAACCACCACAACACACCAGGCTGAGACGGCTCATCACTGCAGGGTGCCAGAGACCACCAAATCCAGCCCAGGCTCCAGGTGGTCCAGACAAAACCTGCCCACCAGGTGGTGCGGCTGCTGGAAGAGGGCTGGCACTTACAACTCGATTGTTCCCATGTCCCCTGTCCTCTGATGGTGTGGAGAGGATGATTCCAATCCTGAAAGAGACTGCCTTAGGGGCTACCTCGCTTATGAGTGCTCCTTACCCCAAAAGGGCTCAGAATATTTAAAGTCAAGGTAAGAAGTCTATGAACATTAGTCTATGAACTAATGTGTGACCACCAAAAAAAAAAAAATAATAATTAATTTAAAAAGAAGTGTAGGATCCCAAAAAGGGAACCCTAACTCCAGCCTCGGGAAGGCGCGGACCCACAGACACAGAAGACCGAGCTTGATGCAAACGCAAGAGGTAAGAGGTTTATTTAAGCGGAGCTCCGGGTCGACACATATCTCTCGCAGGAGACAGAGGAGTCGACCCCGAACCTTAAGGGGCAAGCTCTTTTATAGGATTCGGAAGCATAAAGCGGGAAAAGGTTGGCGCGGTCTTACATGATTGGCTAATTTAAAACATTTAAACAGTTACATTTTATGGCGCGAATTGCTATGGCGCGAAGCAATTATCAGGTTACACACACGCGTCCCCATCTGGACCCCCTCCACCCCGACCCTCCCAAACTTATCCCTCTGGAGCACTCTCTTGTTCTCAATTTTCCCCGAACAGTTTAGGGCGAGTCTTCTATGAATAGAGTCAGTCAGGATCGATAAACGTTCCCCCTTATACCAGGAATCCTTAGGGTGTGGAGGTGCCTGTCTCTAAGGTATTAACTTTTAAATTTTTAATATAATTTACTTCCTTCAGAAGATAGGAGGTTTGAGTTGCTGGGGCTTCTACCTCTAGTCCTCCTGCAGTGGGGATTAGTGTCAGCATCCAGCTGGGCATCCACATCTGGAGTTCCAAAAGCCAGCTGGGGAGGGGAGAGTTCCAGTTCCAGAACGGCAATGTGAAGACCTCTGCAGACCTGCTCCCCAGCAAAACTGGTGAAAAGTTTATATATGTATAATATTTTTTAAATACTATATTCTTTATATGTAAATATTTGTCTTTATATATGTATTTAAAGTCTTTTTATATGTATATTTAAAGTCTCTGGAAACGGGCCTAAGGGCATACAGTAAATGAAGTCCTTATTCAAGAAAATCTACTAAAACTTGGCAAGAGCAGTGAGAGTCTGTAGCACTTCAACCATGACCTGTCCCTTCTTCCCCCATCCCAGCCCAACATGACAGAAACTCCACTACAGGTAGTGCAGCCAAGAACACAGGGCACCCTCTCCACCCAGCTCCAGGTCAAGGGTGATGGCATCTTCCAGAGAGGGGCAGTCCATCAGCCTTTTTCATCCCATCCGCCCCCAGCTACCTGTTGCAGAGGCTAAATTCCAGGTGAGTGTGGCAGGAAATGGGGGCTCTCTCCTGCTCAGCCTTCACTGTAACACTGTGACACAGAGGCTCTACCTTGGAGTCAGCACACTGAAAATACTGGGACACCATCACTCTTGCCCAGGCTCATATGTAAAGTGGAGATTCCAAGCTGGGAGAAGCAAGCCAAGAAGATCAAAGGCCCCCTGAGGAGTGCCCAGCTCCTAAGACAAGGTTGTCATTCAGAGAAGCCACCCCTGTCCCTGGCCCAGCCCCAGAGCTATGGCTCAGAGATATTTCCCAGAGAGAAAGGCAGGACAAGACAAAGAGAAAGGCAGGTAAAACAAAGAGCTCTAAAGTCCTTCCCAAATGAGCTGACTTTATTCACAACAGAGTGTGAGGAAGTTCAAACCTAAAGGCACTTGCAAAACAATGGAGCTTGTGGTGAAAAGCGATTAAGAGGAGACTGGTAGCTTCATCAGATGTAAGCTAAACCACAGGCCAGCTAACTTACCAGAGAGAATCAGGAAAAGAGACCACTAAAAAGAGCCCTCCTGGGATTAGAACAAATCTCAAATACTGACCTCAAAAACTATCCCTGCAAATGAGCCTAAATTTAATTGGATCAGCCTGTGAAGCAATGGATGCCCCAGGGCATTGTTGAAAATGATGGAGCAATCGGCTGCAATTAGTGAAGCTTATCAGATGAACACCTTCAGGAAAAGAGGTTCTAGCCAGGGCAACCAGGCAAGAAAAAAAGAAAGGCATCCAGATTGAAAAAGAAGTAAAACTATCTCTACTCACAAATGACATGATCCTCTATAGAGAAAATCCTAAGGAATCCACAGAACACTACTAGAACTAATGAACAAGTTCAGAAAGGTTGCACAACACAAGATCAATATACAAAAATCAATTGTGAGATGTTGAACAAATGGTATAAAGTTTCAGTTACGCAGGATGAATAAATTCTGGAGATCTAATGTACAGAATGATGGTTATAGTTAATAATACCATACTATATACTTGAAATTTGCTAAGAAAACAAATCCTAAATGTTCTCACCACAAAATAAAAATTGTAAGTGTGTAAGGTGATGGATATGTTAATTAGCTTTATTGTAATAATCATTTCAAATGTATATGTATATCAAAACATCACATTGTACACTGTAAATATATACAATTGTTATTTGTCAATTATACCTCAATAAAGCTAGAAAAAAATCAATTATATTTCTATAAACTAGCAACGAATAATCCAAAAATCAAAGAAAATAATTTTATTTACAATAACATCAAAAAAAGTAGAATACTTAGGAATAAATTTAACAAATGTAGTGCAAAACTTATACTCTGAAAATGACTAAACATTGTGCAAAGAAATTAAAGAAGATCTAAATAAATGGAGATATAGCCTATGTTCCTGGATCAGAATAAATATTGATAAGATGACAGTGCTCTCCAATGTGGTCTACAGAGTCAACCCAGTCCTTATAAAAATCTCAGCTGGCTTCTTTGTAGAAATTAGCAAACTGATGCTAAAAATAGTACAGAAACTCAAAGGACCCATAATAGCCAAAATAATCTTGAAAACAAAGTTGGAGGACTCATGGTTTTCTATTTTAAAACTCACTATGAAGCAACAATAATCAAGACAATGTGGTACTGACAGAGGGACAGACATACAGATCAATAGAACAGAAGTAAGATTCCAGGGAAAAAGACATATTTCTATGGTCAATTGATTTTTGGTAAAGTTGCCAACACCATTCAATGGAGAAAAGATAGTCTTTTCAATGAATGGTGGTGGGAAAACTGTATATCCACATACAAAAGAATTAAACCAGACCCTTACCTCACACCATATACAAAAATTAATTCAAAATAGATGGAACGTCTAGATGTAAGAGCTAAAACTCTTGGCTCTTAAAAGAAAACATACGAGTAAATCTTCACGACCTTGGATTAGGCAATGATTTCTTAGACATGACACCAAAAGCATGAACAACAAAAGAAAAAATACATAAATTGGACTTTATCAAAATTAAAAACTTTTGTGCTTCAAAGACACTATCAAGAAAGTGAAAATACAACTCACAGAATGAGGAAAATATTTGCAATTCATATATCTCACAAAGGACTTCTATCTGGAATATATAGAGAACTCTTATAACTCAGTAATAAAAAGACATCCCAATTGAAAAAAGTACAAAGGACCCAAATAGACATTTCTTCGTGAAACATATACAAATGGCCAATAAGCACAAGATTTTCAACATGATTAGTCATTTAATTTATACTAAATTAAAACTAAAATGAGATACTACTTCATACCCACTAGGATGCCCACTAGGATGGCTATAATCAGAATGACAAATACAAATGTCTCTGATTTACGATGGTTCAACTTAGATTTTTCGACTTTACAATGGTTTGAAAATGATATACATTTAGTAGAAACTGTACTTTGAATTCTGATCTTTTTCTGGGCTGGCAATATGCAGTATGATTGTCTCCTGTGATGCTGGGCAGTGGCAGTGAGCCACAGCTCCCAGTCAGCCATGCGATCATGAGGGTAAACAACCGATACACCTACAACCATTCTGTACCCACACAGCCATTCTGTTTTTCACTTTCAGTATTCAATAAATTACATGAGATATTCAACACCTTATTATAAAATAGGCTTTGTGTTAGATTATTTAACTCAACTGTAGGCTAATGTAAATTTTTTTTTTTGTGAGGAAGATCAGCCCTGAGCTAACATCCATGCCAATCCTCCTCTTTTTGCTGAGGAAGACTGGCCCTAGGCTAACATCTGTGCCCATCTTCCTCTACTTTATATGGGACGCCGCCACAGCATGGCCTGACAAGCGGTGCATTGGTGCGTGCCCAGAATCCGAACCCGGGCCACCAGCAGCAGAGCATGCACACTTAACCACTATACCGTGGGGCCAGACCCTAATGTAAATGTTCTGAGCATGTTTCAGGTAGGCTAGGCTAAGCTATGATGTTTGGTAGGTTAGGTTTATTAATTGTACTTTTGACTGACAATATTTTCAACTTACAATGAGTTTATCAGGACATAACCCCATCATAAGCTTAGGAACATCTGTAACGACAGTGTTGGTGAGGATGTGGAGTAATCAAAACCCTCATTACTGGTGGGAATATAAACTGTGTAGCAACACTGGAAAACAGTCTGGCAGTTTCTCAAAGGTTAAACATAGAGTTACCATTTGACCCAGAAATTCCACTCCTAAGCATATACTGAAAAGAAAGGAAACCATATGTCTACACCGAAACGTGTCCATGAATGTTCATAGCAGTATTATTAATAATTAATATTAATAGCCAAAAGGTGTGAACAATTATCAATTTTAGAACATTTTCATGACCTTGAAAACATTGTACTAAGTGAAGAAGACAGACACAAAAGGCCCTATATTGTATGGTTCCATTTGTATGAAATGTCTAGAATATGCAAATCTATAGAGACAGAAAGTAGATCAGTGCTTTCCTAGGGCTGGGATGGGTGAATTGGGAGGTAACAGCTAAAGGGTATGGGATTTATTTTGGGGGTGATGAAAATGCTCTAAAATTGATTGTGGTAATGTTTGCACAACTCTGTGAATATACTAAAAATCGACTTGTACATGTTAAATGAGTGGAATGTATGGTATATGAATTATATCTCCATAAAGTTGTTAAAAAAAGAACAATTGGACATTCTGGCCAATATGGAGTAGTAGGCACCAGATTTACTCTCCTGCCTGAAACAATGAAAAAAAGAGCAAAAGCATATTTTTAAAATGGTTTTTAAGTCATTGGCCATCAGGCAATGAAAGACAGTGGTCTATGAGAGATGCGGAACAAACAAGATGAGCCCTACAGTCGTCCCAGAGAGAGTTTCCAGGCTAAGACTCAGGGAGGGGAGAATGCAGAGCCCAGTGGTCTCCTTGAGTTGAAGAGATAGAGGCAGCTAGAGATCCAAGGCAGCTGAAGTTCATAGGGCAGAGTGCCAAAAAGGAGAGAGCCAAAAAGAAAGAGAATTCTGCAAATCTGCAGAGGGTCTGAGTCGTGATCAGTGCATGCATATGAGGAAAATACTTAAGGCCGAGGAAAAACTACCCAGAACAACTAGAGAGAACAATCCCCAGAGAAAATGCAGGGCTGAAAATAATTCCTGTTCTCACCAGTGAGCAGGGAAAACCTCATAATTCCTCAGGCAATGAGTAGAGTACTCAAAAGAGTTTGCCTGACTAGTGGAGAAAATTAACCCTAGACTTAATGTTCCTGAGGTCTCACTTAAAAAATGTGAAAAGTAAGTCTGGGATGGATTAAACTGTCTCCAAGTAATTTAACCATATACCAGAACAAAATGCAAGCATATTTGCGGGAATACAAAAATATCTAGCACCCAAGAAGATAAAATTCACCATGTCTGGCATTCAACCACAAATTACCATGCAGGCAAAGAAGTAGAAAAATATGATCCATGACAAGGAGAAAACCAACCACTCAAAACTGATCCAGGATAATAAAATGAATAGACAAGGACATTGCAGCAGTTATTATAATGTCATTTCATATGTACAAGAAGTGAGAATAAAGATCAAATATGTTACATAAATATACAGAAGGTTATTTTTCTATTAAATTTCAAGAACAAGGTCTGTGATAATAAATACACTGGATGAAATTAATTGCAGATTAGAAATTGCAGAAGAAAAGATTAGTGAACTTGAAGACATAGCAGTAGAAACTATCCAAAATTTAAAACAAAGAGTAAAAGGACTGAGAAAAATAAGTAAACAGAGCATGAGTGACCTGTGGGATAACTTCTAGTGGTCTAATATACATGTATTTGGAGTCTCTGAAAGAAATGAAGGGGGGCATTTAAAAAAAATAACAGTGAAAATTTTCCTTAATTGGTTGAAAACTATATACTCACTGATCTAAAAAGTTCAACAAACCATAAGCACAAAAACATGAAGAAAATCATACCAAGGTACATCATAATCCACATATTTCTTAACTGACTCATTTAAGAGAAAATCTTAAAAGTGGCCAGAGGAAAAAAATATACATTATGTACAGAGAAACAAAGATAAAAATGACAGCAGATTTCTCATGAGAAACTATGCAAACAAGACGACAGTAGAGCAACACCTTTAAAGTATTGAAAGAAAAAAGTGTCATCCTAGAATTCTTTACCTAGTAAAAATATCTTTCAAAAAGAAGGCTAAAGGGGCCGGCCCGGTGGTGCAGCAGTTAAGTGAGCGTGTTCCACTTTGGTGGCTCAGGGTTCATAGGTTCAGATCCCAGGCATGCACCGACGCACTGCTTATCAAGCCATGCTGTGGCAGCGTCCCATATAAAGTAGAGGGAGATGGGCACAGGTGTTAGCCCAGGGCCAATCTTTCTCAGCAAAAAAGAGGAGTATAGGCCTCAGATGTTAGCTCAGGGCTGATCTTCCTACACACACACACACACACACACACACACACAAAGAAGGCTCAATAAAAATTTTTCTGACATATAAAAGCCAAAAAGTATGACCAGCAGACTCACACTACAAAAAATGTTACAGGAAGTCATTCAAGCAGAAGAAAAATGACACAAGATAGAAATCTGGGTCTACAAAAAGGAATGGAGAGTGCCAGAAATGGTAACTATGTGGGTAAATATAAAGACTTTTTTTACTATTTAAATCTCTTTAAAGGATAATAAACTGTTTAAAAGAGAAATAAAAACAAAGGCTGGAGGAGAGGAATGGAAGTATGCTATCGTCAAGTTCTTATACTATGGTGAAGTGAAATAATATCACTTGAAGTTACTCTGGGTTAAGTTAAAGATGTGTACTATAAGCCCTAAAGCAACCACTGAATTAACACAACAAAGACTTATAGGTAGGGGCTAGCCCTGTGGCCTAGGGGTTAAGTTCAGCGCGTTCCACTTGGGCAGCCCAGATTCAGTTTCTGGGCGTAGATCTACACTACTCATTGGTGGCCATGCTGTGGCAGTGAGCCATGTACAAAATAGAGGAAGACTGGCACAGGTGTTACCTCAGGGCGAATCTTCCTTAGTGAAAAAAAAAAAAAAGTTAGAGCTAATAAGCCAACAAAGGAGATGAAATGAAAGTGTGCACATGCAACACACACACACACACACATACATCCATTAATCAAAAGGACTAAAAAGAGAAAAAAGAAGATATGGGACAAATAGAAAACAAATAGCATGTATATTTAAACACAACCACATAATATTGATGTGGTTACATTTTACATTAAATGTTATATTTAACATTCCATTAAATGTAAGTGGTCTAAACACCCTAATTAAAATTAGAGATTATCTGCTTAAATAAAAAAGCAAGATCTGACCATATGCTGGCTATGAAAAATTTACTTTAACTATAAAGGCACAGGTTAAAAAAATGATAGAAAAAGAAATACCATGCTAACACTAATCAAAAGAAAGCCAAAGTGGTTATATTAACATAAAAATAGATTTCAGAGCACAGAATACTGCCAGGTACAAAAGGGGTCATTCCATAAGAACAAAGGGATTGATTCATCTAAAGGACATAATGTTTATGCATCAGGCTACGGTAGAGCTATTTGCTGGGTGGGTAAAAAAAATTAAAGATAATAAATGTGAATTTGATAGAAATATTTGCTCTCAATGGTAAAAAAATTATAAAATTAGTTGCCTGAAATCAGAAAAAAAGTCAGAAAAATTGTAATGATTTCTAACAGAATTTTTTGTAACTGTGGCCAGCTTTAAAACAGCTTGGATTCTTGCATCAGAAAGAAAAACAATTTAGATGGGAAGATGACAAAAGGAACTATTTCAGTTATGGAAATTTGTTAGAAAATTATGAGGGCCGGCTCCGTGGCTTAGCGGTTAAGTGCGTGCGCTCTGATGCTGGCAGCCCGGGTTCGGATCCCGGGCGCGCCCCAAGGCACCACTTCTCCGTCCAACGCGAGGCTGAGTCCCACGTACAGCAACTAGAAGGATGTGAACCTACGACATACAACTATCTACTGCGGCTTTGGGGGGAAAAACATGAATAAATAAAATCTTTAAAAAAAAAAAAAAAAAAAAGAAAATTATGAGAAAAATGCTATAAAAAAGATATTTTACAAAAAGTGAAAGGTTTTTCAATAAAGCCTCAAAACAATTGCCCAGAGAATACAAGGCCTTTCCAACAATACTAAAAATGAATAGATTCAAAATTTGAAAATTTGTAAGTACCTTTTTTTAGCTTTAGTTCTCATGTGATATGACACTGCCCAATTAATATTTTAAATACATTTTGTCTCAAAGGACACCCAAACCTATGAAGAAATATTGCCAGTTCATAACCTAAAAGATCAAACTTGTGGCATAGATATTTTTAACCTTTTACATTTATCAAAGAAGAATTTCAGCTAAATATAAAAAAAATTTTTTTATCATGATGGACAGTGCTCCAGCTATGTTAGGTCAAAACTCCAGATTTTATGGGATTTTAAAACAAGAGACTGATGTTTCCATTTCTGCTTTATTCCACTCTGTGATACATATTACAAATATCTGTGCTTATTTTTTATAGCAGACTTTATTAATTTTTTGCAAGGAAGATCAGCCCTGAGCTAACATCTGCCAATCCTCCTCTTTTTGCTGAGGAAGACTGGCCCTGGGCTAACATCCATGCCCATCTTCCTCCACTTTTTATGGGACACCACCACAGCATGGCTTGCCAAGCGGTGCGTCGGTGGGCCCCTGGGATCCGAACCGGCGAACGCCGGGCTGCCACAGCAGAGCGTGCGCACTTAACCACCTGCGCCACCGGGCCAGCTCCTATAGCAGACTTTATGAAAAGCATCATGGATGGATATAGTTGTTGAAATCATTCAGTATATATGTGCAAATAATATGAGTCATCACCATTTTATGGAACTGTTGCAAGAAAGAGAAGGCAATGAATTTAATGATGTGCTTTTGCCAATGCTCATTGGTTGAGTCTTGGAAATTTTACTAAGAATTGCTGTAATGTCAACTACAATTCAATATTTTCTTGAAACAAAAGGAATGCTTGTTGAATATTCAATAATCAAAGACCAAAAAAGGCAGTCTGTACTTACATTTCTCACTAATAGGTACTGTCTATGAATGAGCTAAATTTGAAGAGTCAAAGAAAGGAAAAGCTTATTTGTAAGCCAGCTAGCCAAATATAAGAACTTATGTTAAAACTGAATCTTCATAATACAAATCAATAATAATGATTATACACATTCTCCTAACATGAGTCAATATGTCAAAGATGTTGCTTGTAACTAGCTGTGTTATGTAATTGGCAGCAAAAACTACAAGAAAAATTTGAAGAATGCTTTGTGATACTGATCAGTTTACAAATGCTTTTCAAATTATGTAATGCCTTCTTGAATTTGATGTTAATAATACTGAGTTGACAATAAGAGTTAGTGAATTACTTCACTTGGACAGACATAATTTTGAAACTGATATGTTTTTGCTTCAAAGTCAAATCAATTCTTCTAAAAAGATGAACAAGTTTTGTCATTGACAAAGGAAAATTAAATTTTGGTACTGTATTTAGTTACTGGAAAACTTGTAAGTATGTTTCGAACAACTTGGTATGTTAATCTATCTTTTCAATTGTAAATTTTATTAAATCTAAAGACAGATCAAGTCATCTCTGATGAAAAGTTAGCATGTGAATTGAGATGTGCTGTAATTGTAAAATACACACCAGATATCAAAGACTTAATGTGGAAAAAAAGAATATAAAATATCTCAACTATTTTTACATTAGTTACATATTGAGATGATAATATTTTGGACATATTGGGTTAAATAAAATATATTATTTAAATTAACTTCACCTATTTCCTTTACTTTTTTAAATGTGGCTACTGGAAAATTTAAAATATCTGTGATACACAGCAAAGAAAACAATCAACAAAAGGAACCCAACTACAGAATGGAGAAAATATTTGCAAACCATATATCTGCTAAGGGGTTAATATCCAAAAAATAAGGAACTCACACAAATCAATAGCAAAAAAACAAATAACCCAATTAAAAATTGGGCAAAGGCCTTAAATAGACATTTTTCCAAAGAAGACATATAAATGGCCAACAGATATATGAAAAGATGCTCACCATCACTAATCATCAAGGAACTGCAAATCAAAACCACAATGAGATAACACCTCACACCTGTTAGGATGGCCATTCTCAAAAACTCAAAAGAGGGGTTGGCCCCCTGGGGTAGTGGTTAAGTTCTGCATGCTCTGCTTTGGCGGTTGGGGTTCATGGCTTCAGATTCCCGGTGTGGACCTACACCACTTGTTGGCCATGCTGTGGCAGTGACCCATATACAAAAGTGGAGGAAAGACTGGCACAGATGTTAGCTCAGGGCGAATCTTCCTCATGCAAAAAGAGGAAGATTGGCAATGGATGTTAGCTCAGGAAGAATGTTAGCTCAGTTCCTCAACAACAAGAACAACAAAGTTAAAAAATAAGAAGTGTTGGTGAGGATGTAGAGAAAATGAATCCTCGTACTCTGCTGGTGGGAATGTAATTAATACAGCCAATATAGAAAACAGCATGGAAGTTTCTCTTTTTTTTTTTTTTTAATTTTAAGAGTTTATTTGAGCAAAAATTGATTGGAATTGGGAAGCATCCAAACTAGCAGACAGAAAGGAGCTCTGAGGAGCTGTACAAAATGAAATAGGCAGAATGGAGGAGTAATAATGCACTCATACTAGGCAAAAAAGTGGGTTTGTTATTGCAAAGTTACTTTCCTTTAGGGAATGGCAGTAGTCTATCAGGCAGATTACCTCACTAGTGCTGATCAGACAATTCCCTTTTTTTTTTTTTTTTAATTTTTTGTTTATTGCAGTAACATTGGTTTATAACATTGTATAAATTTCAGGTGTACATCATTATACTTCTATTTCTGCATAGATTACATCATGTTCACCACCCAAATACTAATTACAACCCATCACCACACACATGTGCCGAATTAGCCCTTTCGCCCTCCTCCCTCCCCCCTTCCCCTCTGGTAACCACCAATCCAATCTCTGTCTCTACGTGTTTGTTTATTGTTGTTGTTATCTACTACTTAATGAAGGAAATCATACTGTATTTGACCTTCTCCCTCTGACTTATTTCACTTTGCATAATACCCTCAATGTCCATCCATGTGGTCACAAATGGCTGGATTTCATCATTTCTTATGGCTGAGTAGTATTCCATTGTGTATATATACACATCTTCTTTATCCATTCGTCCCTTGATGGGCATTTAGGTTGCTTCCAAGTCTTGGCTATTGTGAATAACGCTGCAATGAACACAGGGGTGCATGTATCTTTACGCATTGGTGTTTTCAGCATGGAAGTTTCTTAAAACATTAAAAGTAGAACTATCATATAATCCAGCAATCCCACTTCTAGGTATATAATCAAAGGAAATAAAATCACTATCTTGAAGAGATATCTGCACTCTCATGTTCACTGCAGCATTATTTATAGCAGTCAAGATACGGAAACAATCTAGGTGTCCATGGACAGATGAATGGATGAAGAAAATGGAGCATTCATATATGTATACACACACACACACACACACACACACACACACAATGGAATATTATCCAGCCTTTAAAAAGAAGGAAATCCTGCCATTTGCAACAACATGGATGAATGTTGAGAACATTATGCTAAGTGAAATAAACCAGACACAGAAAGACAAATATTGCATGGTCTCACTAATATGTGAAATCTTAAAAAAAAAAAAAACAGAGAGGAGAATGGTGATTACCAGAAGCTAGGGAGTTGGGGACTAGGGGAGATATTGATTAAAGGGTACAAACTTCAGTTATAAGACAAATAAGTTCTAGAGAGCTAATGCACAGCCTGATAACTATAGTGAATAATGTATCATATACTTGAAATTTGCTAATAAAGATCTCAAGTGTTCTCACCATACACATACACAGAATGGTAACCGAGGTGATTGATATGTTAATTAGCTTGATTATGCTAATTATTTCACAATGTATACATGTATCAAAACATCATGTTGTACACCTTAAATATATACAATTTTTATTTGTCAGTCATACCTCAATAAAGCTGGAAAAAATAACATCTGTGATTCACATTATATTTCTTTTGGACAGCACTGAACAGATGGGTTAATATATGCAAAGTGCACAGGAGGAGGTCTGGCACCTAGCACGAGCTAAAGTGTTACCTATTGTTGTTAGTATTATTGACCAAGATTTCTAAAAATACAATTTGCAGAGAAACACACCAAGGAGAGTAACGCTTCGCCTAGACTGAAAATTCGAACATCACCAGTAAAAGACAAAAGTACAAAAAAAAAAAACTGCTGAGGATGCTCTGTGATCAGTTGGTCTATCAGGGTCATGACTAGGGTGAGGCGAGGGGGACACTCTCCTTGGTGCAAAAAATTCAGGACTCAAATAATACTCTAATGTAATATTTTAATAAATCCAAATTAATGCCCAAATCCACACTGAACACAACATCAAAATTGTAAACAAAGATGGGAGCAGTATCATTGGCTTCGTTTGCCCCAGGCTCCAACATGGTGGTCAGGACACACTGTCACTCACCCTGCCTCGGTAGCCCCACGCTAGCCCCGCCCCGCGACCGACTCTTAGTCCGGGAGAAAACGACTGCGGCCGAGAAGGGAGAGTGTTGCGCCCGGACTAGCAACGAAAAACGGCTTTCCGTCTTCTCGCTAAACGGAGCAACTCTAAGGAAGAAGGTCTTCGTGACCTCGCGGGAACCGGGCCGCGCTGAACCGCGGAGCCTGCCGGGAACTCCCAGGCTGCCCCGCGGCCCTTCCCGGGATGCCCTGCGGCGGCGGAGCAGAAGCCAAAGCCGTTGAGGTCTCCGTGGACGTTCGCGGTGCCCGCCTGGCTATGAGCTTTCCCTGGTATGGCATCCCCTCGAACCGGAGCGTCCTGGGCTCCGGCGCCCACAGTGTCCTGGACATCCTGGTGATGGTTTTGTACCTCCTGCTGGTCCTGGGCGTCGGGTTGTGGGTGCGTGGGGCCCGGAGGGGAGGACAGGGCCCCGGACACAACCTGAGTTTGAGCCTCCCTGCCAGTCACGCGGTCCCCACCTCGCTCCCCGCCCCCTGCCGCCCCAGCACCCTCTCATCCCGGCCCTGCCTCTGCGGAGACCTCGCCACCCTCCCATCGCCTGGCTACTCCCCGCCCTTCCAGCCAAGACTAAGGGCACGTCCTCAGCGGGGGAGCCATACTGGACCGACCCCGCCTTCCCGCCCCACCGCCAAATGAAGGAACAGGTCAGATCCTCCCGTGCCCGCTGCCTGGACCTGAAGCGGTGTGTCATAAGGAGTCGTTGTCATCATCATGATGTGGTGGTAATAATGTCGGCTACCAGTGATTAGACGCCCAAGTGCCAGGTCTGTGCTGAGTGCTCTAGGTGCATCACGTCCTCACAGCCATGCTGTGAATAAAATACTGTTGTTTCCTCCAGTTTCGCAGATGAGGACACTGAGGCGCAGAGAGCTTAAGTAACAACCAGGGAGTGATGGAGTTCAGATTCCAACCTAGAGCTGCCTGATCTGACTCCTGAGCTTGAGCCCTTTGCCTTGCTAGCCAGGCCTCAAAGGTCGCATGTAACTTAGGGCTCTAAGCGTCCCCTTAAATTTGAATAAAGAGCTTGTATTTTCTCTTTTAGTGCAAGGTTCTCTTAATAGGGTGGAGACCATGTCTCCTTTACTGCCATCCGCCTGCTAGACCTTAGCATGTAAGCACTCAAAAAGGTGTCCCTTAACCCTACTACCCAGACCCTGCCCAGAAGGAGGCTGCCCATGTTGCAGTGAAAGATAGATGGCTATGGAAGCTTCAGCTGGTGTCATGGTATCCCCCCCGTGCTAAGCCGTTAACCGTCAGAGGCCTCTGCCTGGCCTGCCTCACCAAGCAGGGCTGTCTGGCAACAGTGCCACCATTTGCTAACCAGTGGGAGAGTTTTTATTGTGGACGGCGCCCAGCCAGCTGAAGCTTTCATGCCCATGTGACCTTTACTTTGGGGTGCTTCACCAGGTCACAAGGAGGATCTTACTGTGCAGAATCTGGCCCTTCCAGGTACCGTCATTGGACATTCTTTGGAGGGCTTATGTGAATCATTAGGCTGCTAATGGACAGAGTAATGGAGACATCGGTCCATCCTATTAAGAGAATTTTGTACCAGAAGAGAAAATACAGGCCCTTTATTCCAAATGTAAAGGAGAAACCTGACGTATTTATCCAGATCATTCAAACATCTGATTTTTAGAAAATTGGCCTCAGTTATGAGAAACATCCTTCTAGGTGGCCTGGGCAGGGGCTCTGAGTAGTGAGTACTTGTTTTGGGATCCTTCCCCCAGTGCTCTTACTGAATTAGGAAGCCCGCACCCAGCTTCCTTCTGGGCCCAGTTGGTGCCTAAGTCTGGCCAAGATCAGAGGACTAGTAAGCCATCTGGTCACTTCCAAAGGCAACCTGCTAGTCCCTCTGTTCTTCTGGGATCCATAAAACATGTGTGGTTGTCCAGAATGCTTTGATAGTTTCCTTCTTTATATTATTATCTTTCCATTGGTTCTTTTAAAAAATCATACATATATATATGTCAATTTTTTTTTTTTGCTGAGGAAGATTTGCCCTGAGCTAACATCTGTTGCCAATCTTCCTCTTTTTTGCTGAGGAATATTCACCCTGAGCTAACATCTGTTGCCAGTCTTCCTCTATTTTGTATGTGGGCCACCTCGGCATGGCCTCTGACGAGTGGTGTAGGTCCGCACCCAGGAACCAAACCTGGGCCACCAAAGTGGAGCACGCTGAACTTAACCACTAGGCCACTGAGGCTGTCCCCCATATATTGTTTTTAATTTCAGAAGTTTTACATGCTCATTGTAAGAAGTGAAAAGATGCATGAATATTTAAAGACTGTTACTATTCTTCCCCCATCCATTCCCGTCTCTCTGAGGTAACCATGGGCTGTGTGTCCTTCCTCCCCATTCTCAGTGCTTATGTAAACATAGACACATATGGAGAGTTTTTGTTTTTGTCTTTGCAAAAAATGTGATCATATCATGCACATTCCTCTGCAGCTTGCTTTTTTTCACTTGCTATATAGTGGAGAGTCCTACAAGTCGATAGAGATCTAGCCGATGTTTTTATTAGCTGCATAATAGTCGTACAAACATGTACTATTCAGCTGTTCCCTACTAATTGACACTGAGATTGTTGCCAGGTTTTGGGTTTGTTTTTTTTCTTTTGAATGTGTTAGTGCTTTTAATCTACGTAGCATGGATTCCTGAAATTGGAATTGCTGGGTCAGAAGGGTATGTTTACTTGAAATTTTAGTAGATGCTACTAAATGGCAATCCCCAGAGCTTGCTGAGATGTACATTTCTCATAAGCAGCGTGTGGGCGTGCTCTGTTCCCCAAGCCCTCACCAGCCCTGCTAGGTTCTGTTGTTGTTGTTTGCCAGGCTGTCGGGTGAAGAGTGGTATCTCGTTGTAGCTTTGATTTGCACTTCCTGGACTCTTAGTGAGGTTGAGCATCTTTCCATGAGTTTATTGTCCCTTGATTTTCCTCTTCTCTGAATAGCCAGTTTATTTGCCTATTTTTGAATTGGGTTGTTGACTTTGGGTTTGTCACCTTGTCTATTATTTGAATTGCTAATGTGTTCCCCAAACTATCATGTATCTAGGCCAGTGTTTCTCAACCTCAGCACTACTGACATTTAGGGCCGGATAACTCCTTGTTGTGGGGGTCTGTCCTGTGCGTTTTAGGATGCTTAGAAGTATCCCTGACCCCTCCCCATTCACAACCAAAAATGTCTCCAGACGTTGCCAAATGTTCTCTGGGGGGATGGAGCAAAAATCACCCCTGGTTGAGAACCAGTGGTCTAGACTCTGTTAATGGTGTCTTTTGTCATTGGAATTTTTGTTTACTTTGAAGAAGTCAACTTTCTCTGTTTTCCTTTTAATCTTCTAGAATTCTTGGCTTACTTAGGAAGGTTTTCCCCCACTCCAAGGTTGTACAAATATTATTCTATATTTTATGTTTTTAAAAAATATTTAAATCTCTAGAATATCTGACTTTCCTTTTATAAATGGTGTGATGGAGGAGTCTAGCTTTATTTTCTTCCAGTTATTAAACAAACCACCCTTTTCTCACTGAACCCAGTTGCCCGCAGTTGCACAGGTGGGGCTCCTTTCTGAAAGCGTTCAGCTCTGTCTGCTGAGTGTCCATAGGGAAATCCTAGTCTTTGTTGCTGATGCCTTGGCTCTCACAGGATGTTAAGGGGGAAAAAACTTAGACTTTTTTTGTGTGTGTGAGTAAACCTTGCAGGTGGCAGTCCATGTCAGAGGCTGCCTGTTAACTTGTTTATTACTTGAATTTAGGTGTCTTATACCCAAAATAATTTGAAGTTGCTAAATCATGCGTCGTTTCATTAGTAGTTCCTTAACTCGTAAGTAGTTTCTTACCTAAATGTTTCCGTTTAGCTCAGTTTAGTTCAGTAACCATTTATTAGGTGCCTGATATGTATGAGGCATCATTCCGGGTTCTAGGACATAGATATGAAATAGACAGTCCTGCCCTGTGGAAGCGCACAATCTAGAATGGGGGTATGTGTGTATCCAGCAAATTCCAGTGCGTCACAGGCAGTATGTACAGTGAGTCTCGTAGGAGGTGCACGGGCCTGGTATGGATGAAAGGCAGACTCAGGCTTGCTGGGCGCACAGTGTGGTGAGCCGGGAGAGGGCTTACGGGGGGTTGTTCGAGCACGATTGGGAGATGGAGTAGGTGTTTGCCAGGGAGAGTATGAAGGCATTCCAGGCAGAGGGAACAGCATATGCCAGAGCATGGAGGTGTGGAACCGCATGATGCTGCATGGAGGGAGGTGGGGTAGAAGGGCTAGAAACATTGTTTGTTGTTTCTGTGTTAACTAATTATTCGTTGTACAAAGTGATTCCCTCCCAGAGGAGTGCCTCGAAACCCCCACAACAGTGGAGGCAGCTGCCCCTCCATGGCCTAGTATCCGCGATGGGGTGAATGGGGGTGCCCCAGGGAGGAGGAAGATGTGGGGTCCCGGCAGGGCCCAGAGTCTGAGGACCTCAGCCAAGCCTGAGCCAGGGAAACTTTGTGACTTATTATGTAAAAATATGCATCCAGTTCCCACACAGGAATGTAAGGTACACTTAGAGAATTGTGCAAGAAGCAGGCCTTGTTCACTAATGTATTCTTTGTCCTCAAATGTTGACCAGTCTTTTGGCGAGGATTTGGTTTTTCACGTTGGGGTAAGGCTTCATGGAGAGAAGTCTTGTCTGGGGAGGAGGGGGTGCCTGTATTCCAAGGGAAGAGAAACATGTGCTCTCATTAACTCCGAGGGATCGAACAACAGGACGGAAATGGCTTTGCCTCGGTTGGCTGGGAGATTTGGGGACAAGCATTTTCCTGGTGTTAACTCTGAATTATGTTTAAATCTTCTG
>NC_141934.1:4658377-4773107 GCF_057802395.1 Ceratotherium simum simum
ACAATCTCTTTTCTGATGCCCTGGTTTCTTTCAAAACCTGCTATTGTCTATGGAGACAAATAGGGAGGCCTCTGAGTGGGCTTTAATTAACTTGCAGGGCTATGTTTTTGCTTCTCTAATTATTCAAGTTGTAAAACCTGAAGAGTTACTTTTAATTCTTTTTTCTTTCCTGCTGACTATTTTCAAGAAATTGTGTAGCAGTCTCCATTAATATACTTAGTGTTTGCCCTGACCCACTAACTACACTATTTTGAATCTGTTTTTTATATCAGGAAGACCATTTCCTACTAAAGCAGAAATTAGGAGGTTTCTGTTCTCTGGGGCTTCAGGATTTAATGCAGTGTGCCTTTGAAAAAGTTTGTATGGAAACGTTCAGCAAAGGCTTTTAGATATTTCCCATCATTCTGAGTTCATCATTTAATTTTTGACCAGTACAATGTCAATACAAAAATAACCAGTAACCATTCTATAGATAAGAGAAATAAGATGAGTTCACTTGAGTCAGAGTGAGGATTATAAGCTGGGAAGACATTAGAAAGTGTTCTGGAAGAAACATGGTTTTCCATATAGTCTTATATCTTTTTAGAACAGAGAACGCCACACATGAAACAGACCCAGGATACATTTTCATCAAAATTTCAAAGAGGTATCCAGATGCAAAATTAGCAGGTTAACGTGGCCCTGATGTCAGGAAAGGGACTAATCCCAGGTGTTACCAATGAGGCGTTACCAATAGAGACATAGGAGGGGAAGCACTTATTCTTATCTTATGAGAGTGTATTCTTTGTGGTTAAGCATATGTACAATGTATGCTTGATGAGCCATAAGTCTGACCATTTTAGTTCAAGCCGTCGGTTTTGAACCCGAATGGTTACCCTGTATACACTCAATATGTGAGAATCTCTTGTCATAACTTTTGGGAGGAAACGCCTCTAAAATCCTCACCTAGTAAACCTTGAATATTAGCCTCTAGTGAGCCACTTCCCGGTTATTTGCAGGAGGGCCTGAGAGAGGGTCTGGCCATCTATTTCCTCTACTAGGGGGTTTCCCTGCAGGGGCCCCTCTGGCCTGTCTGATAACTACAGTGTGATCCTGGGCTGGAAAGAATGCCCCCTTAGCAGCCAATCCAAGATCTCTGTGGGTGGGGTTATGAATAGCCACCTAATCTTTCTAATTCCTCTCTAAATTTAGTGGCATCTTCTGAGCAATGGAGGCAGGAGGATTTGTAATTTTAATAGATTGGCTGCTGTCCAGGGACATGGAATTCTGCTCTGCAGTGGAGGTCCAGGGACACATCCACAGTGGACACTGTGGAGGAATGCCACCAAACTGGCTTGAGCCTGATGACAGAAACTCCTGGACAGTAGGAGGGACTTAGGAGGACCAGCAAAGCCAGCCTTCCTGCCTTTCCTGGCTGGCTTCTGCTGAATTCACTCTTCCTGGCTTTCAGCATTTACACGTGTGACCTGTATGCCCCTGGCTTGGAGGGCAGGCCTGAGTGCTCCTTGTAAATACTGCTAAAGAGAGGGGAAGGAAAATGAGCAGCTGAGTGCTGCTAAGGAAGTCAGAGTTTTAGGATCTAGAAGGAACCTGCCTGAGGAGTTAAGTCTTGAGATGTGGGTTTAGTTAGAACCAGGGACCCAGAGGTCAACAGATCTTCTGTGGGAGTCTAGGACTCAAGGGAGTTGGGGATATAGGGGAGTATAGTGTCGGGGGAAGAGGAGGATCTCCCTCTGCCCTTTCCCTTAAGGGTTCTTCTGGCTGGCCAAAGTAATCAACAAGACAGGTTAGCAGGAGAAAATAAGTACTCAAGTTTAATAACATGTATACATGGGAGAAAGCGAGGACACTGCGTTTCTCAACACAATAGCAGAAATTCTCGTCTTAAATATCATTTTCAGCCAAATGACAAAGGAGGATTTTTGAGGTGGGGGAGTCAGTTATAGGGAGATTACCACTAAAGCACAGTAAACAAGAGTAATGTTATTCACGCATGGCCCAAGGCCTCTACCTTCCCACATTGATAAGTTACTAGAAATGAGCTCACCCCCACTTTTCCCAATACAGAGGGAGGGATACCTTTACAAATGGAGACTTCCCTTGTAAATGATTGTCCCAGGAGCAAGCTCCTCATGGGGGCCATCCAAGAATGTGGCCAGCAGAGACAGAACTCCCGATAAGATGGGCTTGTTGGTGCCTTTCTATTGTAACCTCTATCCTAAATTATCTTTATAGCAGTCATGATAATAACCCTTCCTAAAACAGATTTTTTGGTTTTAAATTCTTTAGGCAGTTTGGGAGGGGAAACTCAAATATTTTTCCTGAGCTCTCCTAAGTCCTTGTGTCTTCAGCTCGGGAAATAATCCATGATAACCAGAGTGGTGCTTCTGGGGACAGCTTGTCCTGAGCACCATCAATAGGAGGGAGGAGAGGGGAATTTTCATTAAATTTGCTTCTTCTTCTTCTTTTTTTTTTTTTTTGCTATATGCCAGGTCCTCTTATTATTTCATTTCATCTTCACAACGGTCTCATGAGGCAAGTACTATTATTTTCTTTCTTGTTTAGATGCAGAGACTGAAGTTCAGAGGAGTGAAATCACCTGCCCAGGGCCACCCGGCTGGTAAATGTTCTCAGTAAATTCCCTCTGGCCACTGCCCAGAGAATCAATAATGTAGGGGTGACAGGAGGGAGCAGGGAGACCTGCTAGGAAGCCGGTGCAGTGATGCAGATGAGAGAGAAGATGGTGGTGGTGGCGGTGGAGGCAGTGGAGGTGGTAAGAATAGATCAGATTCTGGATATATATATACATTTTATTTAATTATTTTATTGAGATCATATTGGTTTATAATATTGTGTAATTTCAGGTGTACATTATTACATATCAGTTTCTGTGTAGACTGCATCGTACTCACCACCAATAGTCTAGATTTTATCCATCACCATACATATGTACCCCTTTACCCCTTTTGTCCTCCCCTAACCACCTTCCCCTCTGGTAACCACTAATCTATTCTCCTTATCCATGTGTTTATCTTCCACGTATTGGTGAAATCATATGGCATTTGTCTTTCTCTGGCTTTTTTCACTTAGCATAATATCTTCAAGTTCCATCCATATTGTCACAAATGGCACACTTTTGTCTCTTTTTATGGCTGACTAGTATTCCATAGTGTATATATACAACACCTTCTTTATCCATTCATCCATTTATGGTCATTTGGGTTGCTTCCACATCTTGGCTATTGTGAATAATGCATAGATCTCTTTGAATTGTTGGTTTCATGTTCTTTGGATAAATATTCAATAGTGGAGTAGCTGGATTGTATGGTATTTCTATTTTTAATTTTTTGAGAAATCTCCATACTATTTTCCATAGTGGCTGCACCAGTTTGCATTACCAGCAGCAGTGTATGAAGGTTCCCTTTTCTTCACACCCTTTCCAACATTTGTTATTTTTCGTCTGGTTAATTATAACCATTCTGACGAGTGTAAGCTGATATCTCATTGTAGTTTTGATTTGCATTTCCCTAATTAGTGACATTGAACATCTTTTCATGTGCCTGTTGGCCACCTGTATATCTTCTTTGGAAAAATGTCTATTCATATCCTCTGCTCATCTTTTAATCAGGTTGTTTGCTTCCATTGTTGTTGAGTCTTCGGAGTTCTTTGTATATTTTGGATATTCACCCCATTATCCTGGCAGGATAAATGATTTGCAAATATTTTCTCCAAGTTGGTGGGTTGTCTTTTCATTTTGTTCATAGTTTCCTTTGCCTTGCAGAAGCTCTTTAGTCAGATGAAGTCCCATTTGTTTATTTTTTCTTTTGTGTCCCTTGCCTGAGAGGACGTGTTATTCGAAAATATACTGTTAAGACTGATGTCAAAGAGTACATTGCCTGTATTTTCTTCTAGGAGTTTCATGGTTTCAGGTCTTACACTCAAGTTTTTAATCTGTTTTGAGTTAATTTTTGTGTATGGTGTAAGATACTGGTCTACTTTCATTCTTTTGTGCCTGGCTGCCCAGTTTTCCCAACACCGTTTATTGAAGAGACTTTCCTTTCTCCATTGTATGTTCTTGACTCCTTTGTCGAAGATCAGCTGTCCATAGATGTGGTTTTATTTCTGAGATTTCAATTCTGTCCCATTGATCTGTGTGTCTGTTTCTGTGCCCGTACCATGCTGTTTTGATTACTATAGCTTTTTAGTACATTTTGAAATCAGGGAGTGTGATACTTCCAGCATTATACTTTTTTTGTCTGGATTGCTTTGGCTATTTAGGTCTTTTGTTGTTCCTTATAAATTTTAGGATTCTTTGTTCTATTTCCGTGAAGAATGCCATTGGGATTCTGATTTAGATTGCATTGAATCTGTAGATTACTTTAGATAATATGGACATTTTAACTATGTTTATTCTTCCACTCCATGAGCATGGAATATCTTTCCATTTCTTTATGTCTTCTTTGATTTCTTTCAATAATGTCTTATAGTTTTCAGTTTAAAGGTCTTTCACCTCCTTGGTTAAATTTATTCCTAGCTATTTTATTCTTTTCATTGCAATTGTAAATGGGTTTGCATTCTTGACTTCTCTTTCTGCTATTTTGTTATTAGTGTATAGAAAGGCAACTGATTTTTATATGTTGATTTTGTACCCTGCAACTTTGCTGTAGTTGTTGATTATTTCTAATAGTTTTCTGGTGTAATCTTCATGGTTTTATATATAAAGAATCATGTCATCCAGAAAAAGTGAGAGTTTTACTTCTTCCTTTCCAATTTAGATACCTTTTATTTCCTTTTCTTGCCTAATTGCTCTGGCCAAAATCTCCAGTATTATGTTGAATAAGAGTGGTGAGAGTGGGCACTGTTGTCTTGTTCCTGTTCTCAGAGGGATGGCTTTCAGTTTTTCAACATTAAGTATGATCTTGGCTGTGGGTTTGTCATATATGGCCTTTATTATGTTGACATACTTTCCTTCTATACCCATTTTATTGAGAGTTTTTATTCTAAATAGATGTTGGATCTTGTCAAATGCTTTCTCTGCATCTCTTGAGGTGATCATGTGATTTTTATTCCTAATTATGTTAATGTAGTGTACCACATGATTAATTCATGGATATTGAATCATCCTTGCAACCCTGGAATAAATCCCACTTGATCATGGTATATTATCCGTTTAATGTATTGCTTTATTTGATTTGCTAATATTTTGTTGAGGATTTTTGCATCTGTGTTCATCACTGATATTAGCCTGTAATTTTCCTTTTTTGTGTTGTCCTTGTCTGGTTTTGGTATCAGCATAATGTTAGCCTCATAGAATGAGTTAGAAAGCGTCCCATCTTCTTCAACTTTTCAGAATAATGTGAGAAGGATATGTATTAAATCTTCTTTGAATGTGTAGTAAAATTCTCCAAAGAAGCCATCTGGTCCTGGACTATATTTACTTTTTAATCTTTATTATAAGTCTGACTTCTGGTCTTTCATTTTATTAAGAGATTCCCTGAGGTTAGCCATTATATTTTTGGAAGTTTTCTTTTCAATTTAATCTTCCCACAAATACCAATGAGGCAGCTGCTTGTGATGAGAGCTCTCTAAAATAGTTTTCAAATATAGAAGTTCCCAATTCAAAAGATCCATCACGTGGTCATTGATTAAGAAGATTTCTATTTGTATATTTATTCCAACAGTGATTCAATCCAATAAGCCTTTTTAAGGAAAGATGTGGAGGTAAATTTTCAGGCTTAGAACACATCTTTACCATGGACACAAGAGGTGTTCCTGGGGAGGACATAGATTACGTAGCCCCCATGATCCAAAAACTTCACTCTCCAAAATAGCCAGAGAGAGTAAAGAGATTTGTTGCACAGGTGGTAATGATGGTGTAGTGGAAACAGTGTCTCTGGTCTCTCATGAGAGTGAGGGATGCCTCCATTCAAAGACCAACTAATCTGTGACACCAGGAAGCACTACAGGAATAGGATTTTTCCAGTACTAACAAGCAAGGAATGTTGAGACAACAAAGGCCTTTATGGACGAGACCATTTATGAGAAAATCCCCTAAGAGCTTGGCACAGCCAGACAGAGAGTGCTCAAAGCCCCAGTCTATTTGACTGGCCACCAAGGTGCACTCTGGTAAATGCACCTTCCAGATGGTGGAAACCAAGGACAATCTTCTCACTCATCAAAAAGCCAAGTTCTCAGGACATAGAACAAGATGGAAGGAAAAACCTCAACTTTTTTGTTTTTCTTATTTGCACAATAACAGCTTTAGCTATACCTTGGATCTCTAGGTGCCAAACAAACACCTAGGAGGGATATGCCACAGAGTTGGGGGTGGTGTTTGTTTCATAGAGTACTTCATGAAATACTCTTCAGGTCATTGGGGGACCTGTTGTCATCTACCCTGTTCTGTGACCAATTACTCTATCACGGGAGTCTTCTTGAGGAGGTGAGCACCCTAATGGCTCTTAACTGCCTGACCCATGTTCACCAATATTGTGGCCTTTTGGCTTCCAAGATAGCCCTTAGCAACAGTTTTTACCTCATGTGCATATGAACACACAGCAAAATTTCTCTCAATAGATGCTGGTCTGATGAGACTGCAAACTCACCAGCCTATGGGGCTGGCCCAGACAACAGGCTTATAGGGCCTATGCCAGCATCCTCCCCTATGGTATTTCCTTCTTATGACACATGACACAAAATGCAGAGACAAAAAAGAAATAAAACGGTGACCATCTCTGTGAGGAAAAGGGTCAATAAAGCCAAGAGTACTCTACCAAATATACAAGTCACTAAAAAGCACAAGAATCTAGTTTCCCAAACATTCTCTCCTGTAAATCTAAATTTAGAAAGACAAAAAAAATTCTCACCGCTTATTTCCACTGGATCCTGCAGATAGAGATTCTAGGAGGCTGATGTGGTCAGAAATCTTACCTCTTGCCGCCTTTCATCAGGCGACCCAGAATCTCCTCATCTGCAGTCATGCTGGGGAGAAAGCAGTTCTTCCAGTCAGAGAACACAGCTTGCCAGCCAGTGGAGATCCTGCCAGCTATGCCAAAACTGTAGGGGAAGAGGGAGAATTCCCCCCACTTTTTCCCTTCTAGTTCTCACGGCTGGTCAAAGAATTAAAAATGATATAAGGCAGGTTAGCAAGAGAAAATCAAACAAACTTTAATATGTGTTCATAGGGAATTCACATAAGCATGAAGAATTCCAAAGACAGTGAGGCAAAATCGGTTTATATGTGTTTCTGGACTAACGAGAGAGAGATAGAGGTCTGAGACTTCAACGAGGGAGAACACAATTTACAGGAAGACGAAAAGAGTTCATATTTGGGAAACAAATTTATGCATTGTCCCATCTATAGACAATGGCACCCCAAAGAGATCTTTTGAAAAAATCACCCTTTCTAGATGCCTTCCTGCCTACCACACCTAGAATTATCTATGGTAAAACCTTCTTACTGGAGCAGACCCTTCTACTTTAAATTCTTTTAGGCAATGTGGCAGAAGGTCAAATGTTCTTCCAGGCTCTTCTGAACTTTGATTGTCTTCAGCTCAAAATAATCCACATACCAGAGTGGCATATCTTGAGGCAGCCTGCCCTGAAACCCATCAAAGGTTTATGGTAACGCCATCTCAATGAAGTCTATTGGTGCCATTTTTCCAACATCATTTGATCATTTTGTGTCTTAGTCTCACATTGTATTAATTCTTACAATGTTTCAAACTTCTTCATTATTATTAATTTGTTTTGGTGATCTGTGATCAGTGATTTTTGATGTTAGTACTGTAATTGTTTTGGGTTGCCATGAACTGTAAGACAGCAAACTTAATTGATAAATGTTGTATGTGTTTTGACTGCTCCACTGATGGGCCATTCCCCCATCTCTCTCCCTCTCCTCAGGCCTCCCTATTCCCTGAAACACAACAATATTGAAATTAGGCCAATTAACAACCCTATGATGGTCTCTAAGTGTTCAAGTGAAAGGAAATGTCACACATCTCTCACTTTAAGTCAAAAGCTAGAAATGATTGAGCTTAGTGAGGAAGGCATGTCAAAAGCCTAGAGAGGTCAAAAGCTAGGCCTCTTGCAACAAAGAGTTAGCCAAACTGTGAATGCAAAGGAAAAGTTCTGAAGGAAATTAAAAGTGCTCCTCCAGTGAACGCATGAACGATAAGAAAGTAAAACAGCTTTATTGCTGATAAGGAGAAAGTTTTAGTGGTCTGGATAGAAGATCAGACCAGTCACAAAATTCCCTTAAACCAAAGCCTATTCCAGAGCAAGGCCCTAAGTCTCTTCAATTCTATGAAGCCTGACAAAGGTGAGGAAGCTGCCAAAGAAAAGGTTGAAGCTAGCAGAAGTTGGTTCATGAGGTTTAAGGTAAGAAGCTGTCTTCATAACATAAAGGTGAAGGTGAAGCAGCAAGTGCTGATGTAGAAGCTGCAGCAAGTTCTCCAGAAGATCTAGATAAGATCACTAATGAAGGAGGCTACTTTAAACAAGAGATTTTCAAAGTAGATGAAACAGCTTTATTTTGGGAGAAGATGTCATCTAGGACTCTCATAGCTAGAGAGGAGAAGTCAATGTCTGGCTTCAAAGCTTCAAAGGACAGGCTGACTCTCTTGTTAGGGGCTAATGCAGCTGCTGACTTGAAGTTGAAGCCAATGCTCACTTACCATTCTGAAAATCCTGGGCTCTTAATAATTGTGCTAAATCTATTCTGCCTGTGCTCTATACATGAAACAACAAAGCCTGGATGACAGCACATGTGTTTACATCATGGTTTACTGAATATTTTACACCCACACAGTTGAGACTTAGAGCTCAAAAAAAAGATTCCTTTCAAAATATTGCTCCTGGGGCTGGCCCGGTGGCATAGCAGTTGTTTACATGCTCCGCTTTGGCTGCCCAGGGTTCTGAGGTTCGGATCCCGTGCTTGCATCGATGCACCACTTGTTAAGCCGTGATGTGGCAGCATCCCATATAAAGTGGAGGAAGATGGGCATGGATGTTAGCCTAGGGCCAATCTTCCTCAGCAAAAAGAGGAGGATTGGCATCGGATGTTAGCTCAGGGCTAATCTTCCTCCCCACCCCCAAAAAAAGTATTCCTCCTCATTGACAGTGCTCCTGGTTGCCCAAGAGCTCTGATGCAGATGTAAAATGAGATTGATGTTGTTTTCACACCTGCTAGCATAACATCCATTCTGCAGGATCTGGGCAGCGTTTTTGATCATGGATCAAGGAGTAATTTTGACTTTCAAGTCTTATTATTTAAGAAATATATTTCATAAGGCCATAGCTGCCATAGATAGTGATTCCTCTGATGGATCTGGGCAAAGTAATTTGAAAACTTTCTGGAAAGTATTCACCATTCTAGATGCCAGTAAGAACATTTGAGATTCATGGGAAGAGGTCAAAATATCAGCATTAATAGGAGTTTGGAAGAAATTGATTCAACTCTCATGGATGACTTTGAGGGGTTCAAGGCTTCAGTGGAGAAGGAACTGCAGATGTGGTAGAAATAACAAGAGAACTAGAATTAGAAGTGGGGCCTGAAGATGTGATGAATTGCTGCAATCTCATGATAAAACTTTAATGGATGAGGAGTTGCTTCTTATGGATGGAAGAAAAAAGTGGTTTATTGAGATGGCATCTACTCCTCGTGAAGATGCTGTGGAGATGTGGAAATGGCAACTAAGCATTCACAATATTACATAAACTTAGTTGATAAAGCAGTGACAGGGTTTGAGAGGACTGACTCCAATTTTGAAAGAAGTTCTACTGTGAGTAAATGCTATCAAACAGCATCACATGCTACAGGGAATTGTTCAAGAAAGGAAGAGTCAGTCGATGCAGGAAACGTCACTGTCTTATTTTAAGAAATTCCCATAGCCATCCCAACCTTCAGCAACCACCACTGTGATCAATCAGTAGCAATCAACACGGAGGCAAACCCTCCACCAGCAAAAGTTTACAACTTGCTGAAGGTTCAGGTGATGGTTAGCATTTTTTAAACAACAAAGTATTTTTAATTAATGTGTGTACATTCTGTTTTTAGACAAAATGCTACTGTACACTTCATAGACTATGGTATAGTGTAAACATAGCTTTTATATGCACTGGGAAACCAAAAAATTCATGTGGCTCACATCGTTGTGATATTCATTTTCTTGCAGTGGTCTGGAACCGAACCCCAATATCCCCCAGGTTTGTCTGTATAGTTTCAGCTTTTAGATTTAGGTCTCTGATCCATTTTGAGTTAATTGTTGTATGAGGTGTGAGGTAGGAGTCTGACTTCATTCATCTGCATGTGGATATCCAGTTGTTGCAGCACAGTGTGTTGAAAAGACTATTGTTTCCCCATTGAATTGTTTTGGCACTCTTGTCAAAAATAAATTGATCATCAAGAGAATGAGAAGACAAGGCATAGACTGGGAGAAAATATGGGTAAAAGACATATCTGATAAAAGATTCTTATCTAGAACATAGAAATAATTCTTTATTTATTTTCAATTTCTGTGTAGACTACATCATGTTCACCCTCAAAGTCTAATTTCAATCCATCACCACACACATGTGCATAATCCACCCTTTTGTACTCCTCCCTCCCCCTTCCCCTCTGGTAACCAGCAATACAGTCTCTCTCTCTGTATGATTGTTTATCGTTGTTATCTTCTAGTTATGAGTGAGATCATATGGTATTTGACTTTGTCCCTCTGACTTATTTCGCTTTGTATAACACTCTCAAGGCTCAAGGTCCATCCATGTTGTCACAAATGGCTGGATTTCAACATTACTCATCGCTGAGTAGTATTCCATTGTGTATATATACAACATCTTCTTTATCCATTCATCCCTTGATGGGCACTTAGGATGCTGCCAAGTCTTGGCTATTATGAGAAATGTTGCAATGAACACAGGGTGCATGTATCTTTACACATTTGTGTTTTCACGTTCTTTGGATAAATACCCAGCAGTGGAATAGCTGGATCATATGGTAGTTCTATCCTTAATTTTTTGAGGAATCTCTATACTGTTTTCCACAGCAGCTGCACCAGTTTTCACTCCCACCAGCAATGTATGAGAGTTCCCTTCTCTCCACATCCTCTCCAATACTTGTTGTTTCCTGCTGTGTTAATTATAGCCATTCTGATGGGAGTGAGGTGATATCTCACTGTAGTTTTGATTTTCATTTCCCTGATAGTTAATGATGTTGAACATCTTTTCATGTGCCTATTGGCCATTTGCATATCTTCTTTGGAGAAATGTGTGATCATATCTTTTGCCTATTTTTTAACTGAATTGTTAGGGGTTTTTTTGTTGAGATATGAGTTCTTTTTGTACTTTACATATTAGCCCCTTATCAGATTTATGGTTTGCAAATATTTTCTCCCAATTGTTAGGTTGTCTTTTTGTTTTGTTGATGGTTTTCTTTGTTGTGCAGCAGGTTTTTAGTCTGTTGTGGTCCCATTTGATTATTTTTTTCTATTGTTGCCCTTGCCTGGTCAGACATGGTACTTGAAAATATGCTTCAGTGACCAATGTCAAAGAGCATACTGCCTATGTTTTCTTCTAGAAGTTTCATGGTTTCAGGTCTTAAATTCAAATCTTTAATCCCTTTTGAGTTAATTTTTGGGTATGGTGCAAGATAATGGTCTACTTTCATTCTTTTGCATGTGGCTGTCCAGTTTTCCCAACACCATTTATTGAAAAGACTTTCCTTTCTCCATTGTATGTTGTTGGCTCCTTTGTTGACAATTAGCTGTCCATAGACGTGTGGTTTTATTTCTGGGCTCTCAATTCTCTTCCATTGCTCTGTGTGTCTGTTTTTGTGCCAGTACAATGCTATTTTGGTTACTATAGCTTTGTAGTATATTTTGAAATCAGGGATTATGTGAAATCAGTGATACCTCCAGCTTTATTCTTTTTTCTCAGGATTCCTTTGGCTATTTGAGGTCTTTTGTTGTTTCGTATAAATGTTAGGATTCTTTGTTCTATTTCTGTGAAAAATGTTGTAACTTTGATAGGGATTGCATTGAATCTGTAGATTGCTTTAGGAAGTACGGACTTTTTAACTCTGTTATTTCTTCCAATCCAAGAGCATGGAATATCTTACCATTTCTTGTGTCTTCAATTTCTTTCAAAAATGTTTTGTTGTTTTCAGTGTATAGATCTTTCACCTCTTCAGTTAAGTTTATTCTTAGGTATTTTATGCTTTTAGTTGCAATTGTAAATGAGATTGTATTCTTAATGTCTCTTTCTACTACATTGTTGTCAGTGTATAGAAATGCAACTTATTTTTGTATGTTGATTTTTTATCCTGCAACTTTACAGTATTCATTCATTATTTCTAAAAGTTTTTTGGGGCATTCTTTAGAGTTTTCTATATATAAAATAATGTCATCTGTGAATAAATAGTGACAGTTTCACTTCTTCCTTTCCAATTTGGATCCCCTTTTTTTCTTTTTCTCACCTGATTGCTCTGGCTAGGTCTTCCAGTACTATGTTAAATAAGAGTGGTGAAAGTGAGCATCCTTGTCTGGTTCCTGATCTTAGAGGGATAGCTTTCAGTTTTTCTCCATTGAGAATGATATTAGCTATGAGTTTGTCACATATGGCCTTTATTATGTTGAGGTACTTTCCTTCTATACCCATTTTATTCAGAGTTTTTATCATAAATGGATGCTGTATCTTGTCAAATGCTTTCTCTGCATCTATTGAGATGATCATGTGATTTTTATTCTCCATTTTCTTAATGTGGTGTATCACATTGATTGATTTGCAGATGTTGAACCATCCCTGCGCCCCTGGAATAAATTCCACTTGATCATAGTGTATGATCCTTTTAATATATTGTTGTATTCAATTTGCTAGTATTTTGTTGAGGATTTTTGCACCAATGTTCATCAGTGATATTGGCCTGTAATTTTCTTTTATTTTGTGTTGTCCTTGTCTATTTTTGGTATCAAGGTAATGGTTTCATAGAATGAGTTAGGAAGCTTCCCCTCCTCTTCAACTTTTTGGAAGAATTTGAGAAGTAGAGGTATTAATTCTTCTTTGAATGTTTGATAGAATTCACCAGGGAAGCAAACTCGTCCTGGACTTTTATTTTTTGGGAGGTTTTTGATGACTGTTTCAATCTCTTTACTGGTTATTTGTCTATTTAAATTCTCTACTTCTTCTTGATTCAGTTTTGGAAGGTTTTATGAGTCTAAGAATTTATCCATTTCTTCTAGATTATCCAATTTGTTGGCATATAGCTTTTTTTTTTTTATTGATGTTTTAATGGTTTCTAACATTGTGAAATTTTGGGTTGTACATTTTTGTTTGTCCATCACCACATATATGACTCCTTTCACCCCTTGTGCCCACCCCCCACCCCCACTGCCCTGGTAACCACAGTCCAGTTTTCTCTGTCCATGTGTTGGTTTATATTCCACATATGAGTGAGATCATACAGTGTTTGTCTTTCTCTTTCTGGCTTATTTCACTTAACATAATATGCTCCAGGCCCATCCATGTTGTTGCAAATGGGACGATTTTGTCTTTTTTTATGGCTGAGTAGTATTCCATTGTATATATATACCACATTTTCTTAATCCAATCGTCAGTCGAGGGACACTTAGGTTGCTTCCACTTCTTGGCTATAGTGAATAATGCTGCAATGAACATAGGGGTGCATAAGCCTCTTTGGATTGATTTCAGGGTTGGCGTATAGCTTTTTGTAGTATTCTCTTATAATCTTTTGTATTTCTGAGGTGTCTGTTGTAATTTCTCCTCTTTCATTGCTGATTATATTTATATGAGGCTTCGGTCTTTTTTTCTTAGTGAGTCTAGCTAGAGGTTTGTCAATTTTGTTTATCTTTTCAAAGAACCAGCTCTTCGCTTCATTTATTTTTTCCATTTTCTTTTTTAGTCTCTATTTCATGTATTTCTGCTCTGATTTTTATTATTTCCTTCCTTCTGCTGATTTGGGGCTTTGTTTGTTCTTGTTTTTCCACTTCCTTTTAGGTGCGCTGTTAGATTGCTTATTTGAGATTGTTCTTGTTTGTTGAAGTAGTCCTGAATTGCTATAAACTTCTCTCTTAGAACTGCTTTTGCTGTATCCCATGAATTTTGGCATGTTGTATTTTCATTTTCACTTGTCTCCAGGTATTTTTTGATTTCTCCTTTGATTTCTTCAATGACCCAGTCGTTGTTCAGTAGCATTTTGTTTAATCTCTTTAAGCGTCTTTTCTGATTTTCTTCCTGTAGTTGATTTCTAGCTTCATACCATTGTGGTCAGAAAAAACGCTTGGTATTATTTCAATCTTCTTAAATTTATTGAGACTTGTTTTGTGGCCTAATATGTCATCAATCTTGAAGAATGTTCCATGTACATTTGAGAAGAATGTGTATTCCGTGGTTTTTGGATGGAATGTTCTGTATACATCTACTAAGTCCATCTGGTCTAAAGTGTCATTTAAGGCCAATGTTTCCTTTTGGATCTTCTGTTTGGATGATCTATCCATTGGTGTAACTGGGATGTTAAATTCCTCTACTATTATTGTGTTACTGTCTATTTCTCCTTTTATGTCTGTTAATTATTGCTTTATATATTTAGGTGTTCCTATGTTGGGTGCATAGATATTTACAAGTGCTATACCTTCTTGTTGGATTATTCCCTTTATCATTATGTAGTGCTCTTGTCTCTCAATACAGTTTTTGTTTTAAAGTCTATTTTGTCTGATATGTGTATTGCTACCCCAGCTTTCTTTTCATTCCCATTTGTGTGGAATATCTTTTTCCACGCCTTCACTTTCAGTTTGTGAGTGTCTTTAGGTCTGAAGTGTGTCTCTTGTATGCAGCATGTATATGGGTCTTGTTTTTTAATCGAATCAGCCATCCTATGCCTTTTGATTGCAGCATTTAGTCCATTGACATTTAAAGTAGCTACTGATAAGTATGTACTTATTGCCATTTTGTTACTTTTTTTGTGTGAGGAAGATTAGCCGTGAGCTAACATCTGATGCCAATCCTCCTTTTTTTTTTTTGCTGAGGAAGATTGGCCCTGGGCTAACATCCATGCCCATCTTCCTCTACTTTATATGGGATGCTGCCACAGCATGGCTGGACAAGCAGTACATTTGTCCACACCCGGGATCTGAACGTATGAACCCTGGGCCGCTGGAGCAAAGCATGTGAACTTACCTGCTACACTACCAGGCTGGCCTCCAGTTTGTTACTTTTTTTTTAATTGATGTTTTAATAGTTTATAATATTGTGAAATTTTTGGTTGTACATTTTTGTTTGTCCATCACCATATACATGTCTCCCTTCACCCCTTGTGCCCACCTCCTACCCCCATTGCCCCTGTAACCACAATACAGTTTTATCTGTCCATGTGTTCCTTTATACTCCACATATGAGTGAGATCATACAGTGTTTGTCTTTCTCTTTCTGGCTTATTTCACTTAACATAATACCTTCCAGTTCCATCCATGTTGTTGCACTTGGGATAATTTTGTGTTTTTTATGGCTGAGTAGTATTCCATTGTATATATATACCACATCTTCTTGATCCAATCATCCATCGAGGGACACTTAGGTTGCTTCTACTTCTTGGCTATAGTGAATAATGCTGCAATGAACATAGGGGTGCATAAGCCTCTTTGGATTGTTGATTTCAGGTTTATTGGATAGATTCACAGTAGTGGGATAGCTGGATCATAGGGTATTTCTATTTTTAACTTTTTGAGGAATCTCCATACCATTTTCCATAGAGGCTGCACCAGTTTGCTTTCCCACCAGCTGTGTATGAGGGTTCCTGTTTCTCCCCATCTTCTCCAACATTTGTTGTTTTTTCAGTTTGTTACTTTTTTTCTGGGTGTTTTAGTAGTTCTCTGTTCCTTTCTTCTTCTCTTGCTCTCTTCCCTGTGGTTTCATGGCTTTCTTTAGTATTATGTTTGGGTTCGTTTCTCTTAGTATGTTGTGTATTTATTATAGGTTTCTGGTTTGCGATTACCATGAGATTCATATATAGTAACCTATGTATATAGCAATCTATATTAAGTTGATGGTGTCTTTAGTTTGACCTCTTTCTAAAAGGTCTACACTTTTACTCTTCTCCTCCCACATTTTATGTTTTTGATATCATATCTAACCTCTTTTTGTGTGTGTTTCCCTTACCCTCTTATCATGGAAATAGGTAATTTTAGTACTTTTGTCTTTTGACCTTCATATTATCTTTATAGTTGTTGATCTACTACCTTTAGTGTATTTTTGCCATTACCTGTGATTTAATTGCTTTTTTAACAAATAATTTTCTTATTCCTATTTGTGGTCTTCTCTTTCCCACTTAAACAATTCCCTTCAGCATTTCTTCTAAGACTGGTTTCTTGGTGATAAACTCCTTAATTTAATTTTTGCTTGCCTGGGAATCTTTTCATCTCTCCTTCCATTCTGAATGATAACCTTGCTGGATAGAGTATTCTAGTCTGTAGGTTTTTTTCCCTTTCAGCACTTTAAATATGTTGTGCCACTCCCTTATAGCCTGTAAGATTTCTGCTGAGAAGTCAGCTGATAGCCTTATGGGGTTTCCCTTGTATGTCACTTGTTACCTTTCTCGCAGCTTTTAGGATTCTCTCTTCATCTTTAATTCTTGACACTTTAATTATAATGTGTCTTGATGTGGGCCTTTGTGGGTTTATCTTGTTTGGTGCTCTCTGTGATTCATGTACCTGGATGTCTCTTTCCTTCCTTAGATTAGGAAAGTTTTCAGCTATTCTTTCTTCAAATAGATTCTCTGCCCTTTTGTCTCTCTCTTCTCCTTCTGGGACATCTATAATACAAATGTTAGTGCACTTGATGTTGTCCCAGAGGTCCCTTAGACTATTCTTTTTCTTCTTAATTCTTTGGTCCTTTATCTGTTCAGCTTGGGTGATTTCTTCTACTCTTTCATCCAGCTTGCTGATCCATTCTTCTGTATCATCTACTCTGCTATTGAGTCCCTCTAATGAATCTTTCATTTCCAGTATTGTATTCTTCATTTCTGATTGGTTCTTTTTTATATTTTCTGATTCTTTGTTAACATTCTCACTGAGTTCATCCAATCTTCTTCCAAGATCAGTGAGCATCCTCATGACTTTTTGTTTGAACTCTTTGTCAGGTAGACTGTTTAATTATGTTTCATTTAGTTCTTTTTCTGGGGTTTTGTGTTATTCCCTTACTTGCAATGTATTCCTTTGCCTCCTCATTTTGCCTCTTTCTCTGTGCTTATATCTATGTATTAGGTGGGTCAGCTATATCTCCTGATCTTGGTGAGGTGGCCTTATGTAAGAGATTCCCTATGAGGCCCAGCGGTGTGCTTCCCTCTCATTACTAGTTCCAAATATTCCAGAAGTGAGCCCTGTGTGGGCTATGTGTGTCTTCTGTTGTGGCAGGATTGTTCTTGCTGCAGGTGCCCAGGGAGTCTAGGCTGTCCCCCTAACCAGGTGGTTGTAATGTTCAGCTACATGTGGCTGCTATGGATGCTTCAGTCACTTTATAGGGTGTGGGGAACCCCAGTACAGTTGGCTGCAAGGTCTAATAGCACATTCCTGTTGCAGTTTTTCTGTTGAGTAGCCCCCCAGCATGGCTATCTGCTAGGCTCAGGGGCTTGTAATTGCTGTACAAGGCTCTTGTCAGGTATCTCAGGTTTGCAGCTGAGTGGAGCTGGCCCCAGGCATGGGAGCACCCAATTGTTTCAGGCTTTGGAAGGTGGGGCCAATCTCCTCTGTGGCTATTTGAACAGCACAAGTCTTCTACAGCTGACAAGCCCCACCACCCTCAGGGCCACACAGACTCTCAACACAAACCTGCCTCGTGTGTGTGCATGAAACTCCTGAAGTGGACCCAGTCAGCCCACTGCAGAGGCTCCACACACTCCGCACATGCTCTACACACTCCATCGACTCCTCATGCACACCCTGCCCCACAGAGACAGACCCACTCACCCAGCTGCAGAACATCCGGGCACCCAGCCTATGCAGGCCCACAATTTGCCCAAGGGCTTGCTGTTTGGTGGAGCCCGTCCCTAGGGCAGGCTGCCTGACCTGGCTGAGCTGGATTAAATCAGTGCTCTAGTGGGTGGGGCAGACCCTGGGCTAACAGGCCAGGGGAAGAACTCCAATGGTGTCTGCCAGCATCTGTGTCAGCTTGCCTGTGCTAGATCACAATAATGGATGTTGCCAACGTCTCAGTCCCTGGAGAGGTCTCACCTCTCACTGAGATGCATCCAGATCCCATCAGGTGAGTCTCTTTTCACCAAAGAACTGTGCACCTTTCTTTCTGGTGATTTTAGGTTGCTTTCCAAAATGAGTGAATTTATGCGTGGGCCCTTTCAGAGCAGGCTTTTTTCCCCTTATGTCTGATAGCTTTTCTGAGGGTATTCCTCATTGTAGTTACTAGCCAGCAAAGCCAGACATTATGACACTCATCTCAGTTGTGCTGAGTCCAAAAGATGCTTATAGCAGTAATGCTCCCCCACTCAGGTCCCCCACTCCTCCAGAGAAAGCTGTGTACCTTAGCATTGCTCTCAGCTGGCCATGAAGTGCCACAGCTTGTGAAGGTGGCTTTTTCTCTCTCCATAAAGGAACTTCTGCCTCTTCCACCTCAATCAGGACTGTCCCTTGTTGCAGTGGTTCTTTTTATCCAGTTTTCAGTTCTCTCTCAGGGGTAATTGTTCCAATAGTAGTTGTAAATTTGTTGTGTGCATGGGAGGAGGTGAATTCAGAGTCCTCCTACACCACCATCTTGACACCTCACTCTGAAAGAACCCTTAAAAGTCAACAATAAGAAAACCAACAACCCAATAAAAAATGAGCAAAAGATCTGAACAGCTATCTCACCAAAGAAGATATACAGTTGGCAAATAAGCCTATGAAAAGATGTTCCACGTCTTATGTCATTAGGGAATTGCAAATTAAAACAACAATGAGATACCACTGATACTGGCTCAATACAAGGTTGACATAAGGGACACCATGTTGTAGGAAAGACACCATGTAGTAACTTGGAATGACCTATGACTAACACTGGACTTTATGGCCCCTCCCAGCTGCTATAAGTTGATAACTTTGTTCTTTTGAGTTCCTTAGGAATGTGATGACCCCTGGGCAGAGAGTCTGTGCTGATAGCCATCATCAATGACGACTGAAAGATCAGCGTATAGGGCACTGCTCCAGTCTCTGATACATATCAAGTAAAACAAAAGACTGCCAGGTACTAAGACCAGATGGTTGCCCCCACCCTGAAACCAGATGCCTCCACCCTGTAATCACATGGATGCCCCCACCCTGGGACCAGCTGACTACCCTACTCGGAGACCAGCCCTCTATATAACTGGCCTGTAGTCTTTGTTCTGTAAGATGGTTCTTTGAGACATTAGTTGGCCATCTTCCCCCTTGCTAGCAAGCTGTAAAAAACTGCTCTTTCTTTTCCATCATCTTGCCTCTTGATGATTGGCCATTGTCTTGCAGTGAGCAAATCGTGCCCTTTGTGTGGTAACACCACTACACACCAGTTAGAATGGCAAAAACCAATACACTGACAACACTAAAGGTTGCTGAGGATGCAGAGCAACAGGAACACTCACTCATTGTTGGTGGGAATGCAATATGGTACAGCCATTTTAGAAGATAGTTTGGCAGTTTCTAACAAAATTAAACATACACTTACCACATGATTCAGCAACCACACTCCTTGGTATTTACCCAAATGGGTTGAAAACTTGTGTCTACATAAGTACCTGAGCATGAGTGTTTACAGCAGCTTTATTCATAATTGCCAAAACTTGGAAGCAACCAAGATGTCCTTCAGTAGGTGAATGGATAAATAAACTGTGGTACATCCAGACAAGAAATATTACTCAGCACTAAAAAGAAAGGAACTATCAAGCCATGAGAAGATGTAAGATGACATAAATGTATATTAGTAAGTGAAAAAGGCCAGTCTGAAAAGGCTACGTATTGTATGATTCAATTCCCAATATATGACATTCTGGAAAGGCAAAACTGTGGAGACAGTGAAAAGATCAGTTGTTCCCAGGGTTTAGAGGGGAGGGAGGGATGAGTAGGCAGAGCAGGGATGAATTTTAGGGCATACTGTAACAGTGTATACATGTCACTATACATTTGTCATAACCCATGGCATGTAGAACACCAAGAGTGAGCCCTACTGTAAACTGTGGACTTTAGGTGATAATGACATGTCAATGTAGGTTCATCAATTATAACAAATGTACCAATGTGGTGGGGGATGTTGATAGTGGGGGAGGTTGTGCATGTGTAGGGGCTGAGGGTATATGGGAACTCCACCTCCTGATCAATTTTGTTATGGACCTAAAACTGCTCTAAAAAATAAACTCTATTTTTTAAAAATCAATTGGCCATAAATTTAAACTGGCCATAAAATTTTTAAAATTAATTGCCCATATTTTCAGACTCTCAATTCTAGTCCATTGATCCATATGTCTATCTTTATGTCAGTAACACACTGTCTTGATTTCTGTAGCTTTGTAGTCAATTTAGAAATCAGAACATGTAAGTCCTCCAACTTTGTTTCTTTTTTTTTGTGAGGAAGATCAGCCCTGTGCTAACATCTGCCAATCCTCCTCTTCTTTTTGGCTGAGGAAGACTGGTCCTGGGCTAACGTCCATGCCCATCTTCCTCCACTTTATATGGGATGCCGCCACAGCATGGCTTGCCAAGTGGGGCGTTGGTGTGTGCCCAGGATCCAAACCGGTGAACACTGGGCTGCCTCAGTGGATCGCGTGCACTTAACCGCTTGTGCCACTGGGCTGGCCCCTCAACTTTGTTCTTTGTGAAGATTGTTTTGACTATTCTGGGTGCCCTGTATCTCCATATAAATTTTAGAATCAACTTGATAATTTCTGCAGAATAGGCAATTTGGATTTTGTTAGGGATTGCACTGAATCTGCAGACCAATTTGGGGAGTATTGCCATCTTGACAACATTAAGTTTTCCAATCCATGAATGTGAGATATCTTTCCACTTATTTAGGTCTTCTATAACTTTTTTTCAGTGATGTTTAGTAGTTTTCAGTGCACAAGTCTTGTATTTCTTTTGTTAAATTAATTCTAAGTGTGTTAATACATAAATTTATTCTTTTTGATACTATGCAAGCAGAATTGTTTCAATTTCATTTCTGGATAGTTCATTGCTAGTGTATAGAAATACAATAGAGTTTTGCATGTTGATCTTGTATCCTGCACCTTCGCTGAAGATGCTTATTAGTTCTAATGTTTTCTGTGTGGATTTCTCATGATTTTCTTTACATAAGATCATGTCATCTGTAGCTAGAGAGTTTTACTTCTTCCTTTTCAATCTGGATTCCTCTTATTTCATTTTCTCATCTAATTGCCATGGTCAGAGCCTCCAGTAAAATGTTGAGTACAGGTGGTGGGAGAGGACACCCTGATGTTGTTCCTGATCAAAGGGAAAGCTTTCAGTCTCTCACCATTGAGTGTAGTAGCCCAGGGTTTATCTTAGATGGTCTTCATCAGTTTGAGGGTGGTCCCTTCTGTTCCAGGTTTGTTGACTCTTTCTTCTGTATCTCTTGAAATGATGATGCGGTTTTGTCCTTTATTCTATTAGAATGGCGTATTAAATTGGTTGATTTTCATATGTTAAATCAGTCTTGCATTCCTGGGATAAATCCCGCTTGGTCCTTTTTACATGTTGCTGGATTCGGTTTGCTGGTATTCAGTTGAGCAATTCTGCATCTATATTCATAAAAGATATTCATCTGTAGTTTTCTTTTCTTGTGATGTCTTTGTTGGGTTTGGTGTCAGGGTGATCCTGGATTTGTAGGATGAGGTCAGAATGTTCTCTCTTCTTCTTCTTGTACTTTTTGGTGCTTTCTCTTCACTGCATCTTCTTGGTGTTGCTCTGTGTAACTGCCTTGCTCACTGTGGTCCAGCACTTGGCCCAGCCACGTCCCTGGAAGTTTACACTTCACTGCATCAACCATGAGTGGCCACAAGTATGCACTGGATGTCGGTGCCTATGAAAGGGAGTGTGGTGACAGCCCCTCTCTGGGTAGATAAGAAATCAGTGCTCTGAAACCCTGCACACCAGCTCTCAGGTGGTCATCAGTAAGGCCTTGGGGGAGCTCCTGTTATGAAACTGCCCAAGCCTCTTGGTTGGAAATGCATGTTTCTGGATTTTTGTGAGGGCATTTCAGAAGAAGGAACATCTACTCAGTTATGTTTAGGCCACAAGGAGTGAAGTACGGTAGATGTCATCCCTGCAGGAAGTGGGAGCCCATCTGAGAAGTTCCTCAGAACAACATCAGCCAAATATCAGAAGGAGCAAAGGGGCCGGCTAAGGCAGAGTGTTCTAAGTGGCACTGTCATGTTTGGGAGTCACCATCCTGTCACCAGCCCACTGAGGCAGACAGCCTGCAGGTGCCCCTATAATCCTACTCCAAAACCACATATAAACCTGACAATATGGAGAGAGTTCTGGGGGAAGATGATATCTGTTTCGGTTTTGCTTTGCCTGCATGGATTGTCATCATTTTGCTGTAAAGTTAACACCCTGTGACACCAACCTTTCCACTTTCAAAGAATTGGAAGAGCAGAAGAACAAAGACCCCTCACCTCCAGGAATAAATAAGCCTGAGAGTGGTTTGTGATGGTCACTTGATGTGTTTCCCTGTGATGAGGGGACTGGCATGGAGTAGATGCTCAGTCCATGATACTCTCATGGATAGCCACATTTGGGGAGTTGCTGTTAGGATCCCCCAGTGTCCTCCAGGCTTGACAGGTGCTCCTGGGCTTGGAGGGGCTGCCACTGGTGTCTGAGGGTCCCTAGGGTGCCCCATGCTGGAGGGCTATAGTCATCCCCAGGAGTCTGCTTCCCTCCTTTTAAGTCATTGTCTGTAGCTAGAATCTCAGAAGAGCCAGCATGAGTTCTGCCAACTCACAGAACTCTCCCCAAAGCGAGGCACTCCCTTGACAATGGATGAGGGTGGCTTACTGCCATTCGATCATGCCAGGTCAGGGACTGCCCAGGACCTCTTAGCCAGATTCACACCCTCATCTTACCAGAGTCTTGCCTGATGCTCGCAGCCCCCACACCTCCCAGTGTTGAGGGGCCTGGATCGTGTCCAGCTGGTAGAGTATGTGTTTTGGGATGAGGGCTCAAGGAGGGTGTCTGCAGCAGTGGAAAGCAGGTGGGCTCCATACCCAACCCCCAGACCTGGACCTTAACATTCACAAGCCTCCCAAGGCCACTCCAGTGACCTGGGCTAGTCACTTACCTGGTGGCCTGGGCTTCCTCATCTGTGAACCCGAGCATGGTAGTAGGGTTTCCCTAGAACCTGGTAAGCTCTGATCTTGACCGTGTGAGGCATGGGTAAGGTGGGCTGAGTGCCTGTGGGACTTGGAGGTGCTGCCTAGTTCTGTATATGTCCCCAGGGATGGGGGTGGGCACAGAGCGGTGGCAGCAATAGTGACAGAATGTGAGTGGCAGCAACTCCTGTGGGGACAGACTGAGGCCAGAGAGGAGGTGAAAGCTCGGGTACTGGGGACAGGGGCACAGAGGAAGTAGTGTGTCAGTGGCATGGTGGTGGCCTGTCAGGGTGCAGGGCCTTGGCTTCAGGCGCATGGCCCAGGGCGCCCCCCACTCCTGGCAGAGTACGCTGATACACTAGCCTGGTGGGGCGGGGAGGAGGGTGATGAACGCTCCTATCTGAGGCCAGGTGGCCGCCTCTGCCAGAACACTCCTGTTCCTGGTCCTGGAGGCCTGGCCCCACTGCTGGGAAGTCTCGGGTTTCCACCCCACTCTGGGATCCCAGACCACTGGAGAGGTTCCTAGCTGGGCTCCCTGGGGCTGCCCCTCCCCACCCTCAGAGCCCCTTCCAAAGACACTCAGGTCCAGCTTCACCAGGGCCCCTCCCTTGCCTGAGGGGCAGGCAAAAGGGATCTACATGCTTCCTGTGACCTCCTGCTCACCCTGCTCACAGGCCCTGACTCCTGCCTCATCCAGCCCTGCAGCTGGCTAGTGGTTCAAGGCTTGGGTCCCCAGGGCCGGATCAGAGCAAGGACTGAGGGCTGGGCAGGACCTGGCTGGGCAGCCTCTCAATACCCTCTGGTCCTCGTAGATTCTGGCAGCTGGCTTGGTGCTCCTCTCAGCTGCCCACCATGGCTTTGGGGCTGTCCAGCACTGCGGGCCTGGTGCGCTTCTGCCAGAAGCTAAACCGGCTGAAGACACTGGTGAAGCCCACCAGGGAGACGGCACTGCAGCACCACCTAACCACGCTGCACCTGACCCTGCTGGGTGTGGGTGGCATGGTTGGCTTTGGGCTGTACGTGTTCACAGGCACCATCGCCAAAGAGATGGATGGCCCTGTGGTGCTTGTGTCCTTCAGCATGGCTGCTGTGGCCTCCCTGCTGGCAGCCTTATGCTATGCACAGTTGGGGACACATGTGCCTGGCAAGTGCTCTGCCTACCTGTTCATCTATGTGTCCATGGGTGAGCTGTGGGCCTTCCTCGTTGGCCGGAACGTGTTCATCTGGTGCCTCATTGGTGGTGCTGCCATGGCCCGCACCTGGCGTGGCTATGTGGACACCATCTTCAGCCACTGCATCCATAACTTCACTGTGGCCCTTGTGGGCATCTGGCAGGTGCCCTTCCTGGCCCAGTACCCAGACTTTTTGGCTATGGCATCATACTTTTGGTCTCTGCATTTATCTCTTGAGGAGCCTGCATCACCTCCTGGCTCAACCGCACCTTATCTGCCATTAGCCTGGTTGTCATCCACTTCATCATCATCCCGGGGTTTGTCCTGGCCCGCCCGCACAACTGGAGCACTGAGGAGGGTGGCTTTGCGCCCTTTGGCTTCTCCGGCATCATGACAGGTGCTGCCACCTGCTTCTACAGCTTTGTGGGCTTTAGTGTCATTATTACCTCCAGCGAGGAGGCCCAGAACTACCAGCAAGCCGTGCCTATGGCCATCACCATCTCGCTTGGCCTGGTGGCTGGTACCTACATCCTCGTCTCCACTGTGCTCACCCTCATGGTGCCCTGGCACAGCCTGGACACTTACTGAGCACTTGCTGATGCCTTCTACCAGCAGGGCTATAGCTGGGCGGTCTTCATCATGGCGGCTGGCTCCATCTGCGGTAAGGGGCCCTTCTGGGCAAGGTGGGAGGGGACAGGGAAGTGGGCCCCTGCCCTAAGCCTCCCAGGGGACCCAATTCCATCTGGCCCTGTGTTCCCAGTTGCATCATGGGCCCAGGAAGGGGCTAATGATTAGACTCCACACCCAGGCTTGTTGAGAGGGATCTACTCACCCCCCCTCCCAATTGTACATAGAATGTCAGCTCTGGGCATTTGCTTCCAGATTCTTTCCTGGCAGAGGGACTCAGCCCTCAGCAGATTGTCCAGTGGGCCTGTCAACTAAACTGGGATGTCTCATTCCTTAGTGATGAGGGGGAACAATCCAGCACCCCACATCACTGAGACTCACTCTGAGAGCCCAGACAACCTCATGGCCTCGTTCCCAAGGGGCCACCCCTGGCCTGGCCCCAGCAGCAGCCTGTGGTGGGCCTGTCTACCATGCTGATCAGTCTCCCACTCTCTGCCACAGCCACGACCAGTGTCCTGCACAGAGAATTCATTTGCCACACACAGTCTGTGCCGTGTCTGCTGATGGGCTCTTCTTCCGGGTGTTTGCCCACATGCACCCCTGGACATAGGTCCCCGTAGTGAGTATGCTGGTGTTCAGGGTCCTCATGGCTTTCCTGGCGTTGCTGCTGGACCTCAAGGCACTGGTGCAGTTCCTATCCTTTGGTGCATTACTGGTCTACACCTTCATGGCCAGCAGCATCATCGTGCTACGCTTCCAAAAGTCCCCTCCATCCAGTTACCTGGGCCCAGTCAGCCCTGTGGGCACAGAGTAGGCCTCAGCCTCTGAACCTGGGCAGCTGCGACCAGCCCTGAGGTCCTACCTCGGCTTCCTGTGTGTGTGTCGGCCTGGAGCCACCGTGGCTTGGGCACTTGGTGTCCTGGTGGCCTCAGCCATCACTCTGGACTGTGTGCTGGTCTTTGGGGACTCTGCCCTGCACCTCCCACTCTGGGGCTACACCCTGCTGCTCCTGCTCAGCTCCATCATGTTTCTGCTCAGTCTCCTCGTCCTGGGGGCCCACCAGCAACAGCGCCAGCGGGACGCCTTCCAGGTACTTCCTCCAGCCAACACCCCTCACCCTCAGCCCAGCCAGCTCCCCTCGTCCCTTCCTCCTCTGCCATGGCAGGATGAACCAGGGATCACAGGGTGGGAGAGGCCAGCACTCCATCCCCCTCTTTCTGCATGGTGGTGGGCACTTTTCCCCAGAATCTCTAGAGGCAGAGAAAGGCTCTGTGGACTCCTGAGAAATCAGGCCCTGGGCCAGCAGACCTTCCCACAGCCCAGCCCAGCTCTGCCCTTGCCCCTCAGGTTCCCCTGGTTCCGCTGACTCCAGCCCTGAGCATCCTCCCCAACATCTTCCTTATGCTGCAGCTGAGCCACCTGGTCTGGCTGAGCTTCTCCATCTGGCTGCTGATTGGTGAGTCGGGGCCAGGCTAGGAGCCCAGTTGGGCTGCAAGAGGAGGGCAAGCAGGGCTTCAGGGCTGGGACTGCCCCTCAGGCTTGTGCCACCCTTGCAGGACTCGTGGTGTACTTTGGCTATGGCACCCGGCATAGCAAGGGGAACCAGTGGGAGCGGCCAGGGTTGGCTGCCCTACGTGGGAGCCTGGAGGAGATGTTGTAGGCCCTGCAGCCCCCCAGCCAGGCACCAGCCCAAGAGCTAGGCACCACAGAGTAGCCCACCAGTCCATGAGGACCACTTGGGGCCTGCCCACCTGCCCCCACTTCATCAGGGGGCCAGAGGTGCTGGCAGCACATTCTATCCAAGGCAGGTCAGGTTTGCAGGCCTGCCCATGCTGGAAGGTCCTCAGGACCTCAGCCCAGATGCCAAGCTTCGAGTCCTTGGGCAGGGGCCATGGCCAGCACTGGTGTGGTGGACTCTTTGCCCAGCACCTTCCAGTTTATGACCAACTCCAGCTACCTGGGCAGGTGGAGAAGAGCAGACACGGAAGAGGCCTGCAGCCCCAGGGATCCACAATAATAACTGCTGGGCCAGCTGCATGGCCTGTTGCTGTGTCCACCTGGCATTCTTTGTGGCACTGAGTCTTCCCCCTTCTCCGGGAACCGAGAGATTTTCCCCAATCCATGGCAAAGATGCCGAGGTTCTGTTAGGGGGGTTCATCCAGCACAGAGAGAGCCCCGAGTGAGGGACATGGCCAGGTCTGGCTCCTGGGGCCCTGCCCTCAGGCCAGTGCCCTCTGCCCAGCTCAGAGGGGACCTACACACCCAGTACAGAGGAGTCCCTGAGACAGTATGGTCAGGCTCACTCCGAGCCTCCCCACATGTCCCCTTGGGGGTGGATCCAGAGAACACAGCCTGGACTCCAAGGAGGCTTCCTGGAAAGGGCAGTGTAGTTCCGGGGTTCCCTTGGTTTCCCAGGGCTCCCAGAGAGCAGGGCATCTGCCTGTGTTCCTGGGATGCAGAGGCCCACCTGCCCAGGCACACGCCTCTCTCAGGCACAGGCCCACACGGCTCCCCTGGGGGTGCACACCCATGTGCAGACTGAGACACAGCTGGTTCCAAGCTCAGGGCTGCCCGCAGCTCCCCAGCTGCCTCTCCCCCTGCCCGCCCCTCAGGGCTTTGTGATAAAGGCTCAGGATGGGACACACGCATGCAGGTGGGGGCACAAGCACCTGGGCCTGCTCCAGGTACCTTCTACACCCCTGGTGACCGTGGGGCTCCAGTCCTTAGGGGTCCCCAGGCCCACCCTGCACCCCCACTGGTCTCCCCAAGGCCATGCTACATCTACCATAGACACCTCCACCTCCCCGTTCCTGCCTGTAAGGACCACACAGGAAGCTGCTGGCTCTGGCAGCTTTACTCCTCGGCTCTCTGCAGCCCTGACCACAGCTTTCTCTGGGCACCAAGGACAACCAGGTACCCGTGACCCGCTCCAATAACCAGGCTCAGGGCTGTGTTCTCTCACCCTGGCCATTCTGAACCCACCTCCCATGATATGGCTCTGGGGACAGAGAGGAGCAGGGACCCCAAGGCTTTGTTGAGGCTCCAGGTGCCAGATGATTCCAGATGCTGCCCAGCCTGAGCACAAGTCCTGGCCCTCCCCAACCTGGCCCATGTTCCTCCACCAGCAAGCTGCCAGCATGCCCCTGGTCACCAGGGACCCATGAGAAGGCAGCCCCTTATCTCCCTGGGGTGGGTACCCCCAAATCCTTGCCCCACCCTGGGACCAAGAGAGGACTTGGCTCCTATAGCCCCATCCTTCCCCTCCTGACCATGGGCCCGGGGGCACAGGGAAATTCTCCAGCAGGTGGGACTCAGGCTCCCAGGAGGATTCCAGAGCCAGAACCAGGCCAGCCTGCTAGAGGCTTCTGTGTCCTCTGCTAGGGACATTCTTTCCAGCCCCTGGGCTCCACCTGGGGTCTTCGTCAGAACGTGGTCCTCATGCAGGCTGTTGCCTCTGGCTGGGGTGGGCAGCTGCCCAGACACGTTCTCAGGTGTGACCTTGGGGAGCAGTGACATATGTGTCCAGATATACAGCCTTCCCACCCCATGGCTCCCAGGAAGCCTGGTGAGCAGGTTCCAGGGCGGTGGGCTGGGGGTCACCAAGGAGACATACAGAAGGTCCCAAAGGACCCCATGCCCACCAGCTCAGCCCCTCCCCCCTCCCCATCCCAGCTCTCCACAGCCCGAGGGCTGCCACCAGGAAGGGGCCCAGGAGGTGCCTGTGCCCTTGCCTGGCATCCTAGGGGGTCCTATCGTGTGCCCACTGCACACCTCATTCCCTGGATGAGGCCCTGTTATGAGAGGTTTGGGGATTCGATTGGAGACGTAAAAGACACTTTCCACTCCAAACAAATGGACTGAAGATATATTTTATTATATAGAGGATAGTAAAGGCGAGAGTCTGCAAACAGATCCGAATAGGTCAAATATTAAGAGGGAAAAAACATCAGCCCGACTGGAAAGGGAAAACATCCACATTGGCTGAAGAGAAATGACACAACTCAACCGGAAAGAGAAACACCAGGTTGACCGAAAAGAGAACACATCAAATCAATTACTTCATATCAAATCAATTACTTCACATCAAATCAATTACTCACAACATCCACGCCCCACTGCCAGGAGAGCCCTGTCAATCGACGCGGCTGGGCAAGGATCACACGTCCTGGGCAAGGTGTCCCTTCCACAGGTGGAACTCTCACTAGGGCTCAGTTTCCAGCAGTTTTTATACCATCAGTAATTTTCAGAGTAAGCAATTACAGAGTTTGCAGAGCAAGCATTTAGTGTTTCCATGCACAAATGGTTATCAGTGGCGTACGTGCGCTGAGCCCCCTGGCTAACGTCCCAGCCCAGTAGTTGTGTACGTGCATTGTTCTCTTTGGTTATCGTCCTAGCCCGGTACAGATGGCCAGTCCATCCCATGCTACGACGCTCCAAGAGCCTTGAAATGTTACAACTTGCAACTCCCTCCGTGGGAGGAAGGCCAGTTCCCAGGAAAAGGCCAGTTCCCACCACGCAGAAAGCAGCTTTTATATTTCTTTTTGTGCTGGTGGCTGTAGGTCAATGGAGCGGCCAAACATGGCTGTACTCATGTCAAGACAGGCCCAGAGCTGGGAGGGGACCTGCTCTAGGATCCCAGCCCCAGAGCAGCTCAGATGACTCCTCCTATCAGGGTTCCTTCTTCCTTGCCTTGGACTCTGGCTGCACAAACCCTGAGGCAGGGCCGCTGAGAGGGGAGGGGCTCTACTGTGAGAGGAGTGCTGGCAAGGGGAGGAGGGCTGGGAGCCAGCCAAGGCCAGAGTTGACCACAGCCAGTGTGGGGACAGCTGGTGAGCGGGGAGCTGCTGGAAACACTGGAGACAGACTGGGATGGCTTTCTCCAGACCAGACCCAGCAGGAGCCCCACTGGTCCAGTGCCCTGTATGATGTTTCCCTGCAGGTCTCTGTACAAAGCTGGCTTCTATGGTCCCAGGCAGCACCCTGCCGAGGCTGGAGTAGGGGAGGGACAGTCTGTCTGGCAGCCAAAGGGTGCAATTCTCCCCCCAACCCCTATCCTGGTCCTGCTAAGTCTTCATCCATGAGTCCCCAAGGCAGGGCCCCAAGCCTTCCTAACCCCCAAACCCCAAACAGCAGAGAAAGGCTACAGGCCTCAGGAATGGGCCAGCGAGTAGGTGCCAGGGCCACCCTGATGACGGTGTCCAGCTCCCAGCAGCAGCGGTGGGGGCAGGTGCTGGGCCCCCTCTAAGGCACATGGGCAGCCGGGTGTGGGGGTGGGGAAGCCGTCTCTGTTTGCTTACGGTTGGCAGTGGCGTTCGGGACCTTTGCCTGCAGACGAGGACGGCAGGCCGGGGCTCCAGCCACCATCCTCCAAAATGTGGCCCAGGGTCCAGGCAGGCCCTCAGCTCCTCTCTTTAGACTTGGTCCTTCAGGAGAAACGGTCTCCCTGTCCACGTACATCAGCAGCAGGTCACAGGAGAAGGTGATCTGGGAGAGGCAGGGCACACCCACGTCCTGGCCCCCAACCTGCCATTCCGCCGCCTCCCCAGCCCTCATCCCGAGACTCATGTCAGCACAGGGGCTCGGGTGTGCACTCGGTGGGCACATGCTTGCCGGCAGCCAGAGGGAGTTGGCCAGACTCACCACACCCAGCCAAGCCGCTCCGGTGCCCAGAGTGAGGATTGTGAGGATGAGCCCGAACTTCCCTGTCTGACGGAGACCTGGGCTGAGCCTCTCTGGCTGTGGCAGTCGCCCCTCCCACACCTCACTCCTAACCACTCCCACCCAACCCAGGCTGTTCCCTACCTGCCCAGTGACAAGGATGTCTAAGCATCCCATAGAGCTTGAGTAGGCTCTGGGTCCCCACTTCTGAGGCCTCCCACCAGTGAGTGGCTGTTCTGGGGGCAGGAGAGAGTCTAGTGGCCTGCTCTGCCCACTCCTGGGCTGGGCTGGGCTGGACTGGCCCTCACAGGTCTCATCCTCCTCATCCATTGATTCCATCCAGTCCTAGCCCGAGTCCTGGGTCTCAGCCCTGTGTCATTGCTGAGGACACAGGGGACAAGCAAGCTGGGACCGGCCTCTCAGAAGCTCCCTGCCTGCTGAGGGGATGGGGACAGAGGGTCCCTAAACAGACACCAGCAGTGGGGGTGGGGGAGGTGGCGGCAGGCCTGGGGCTGTGGGGTCCAGAGAGGGGCACTCACTCTCCCCTAGGAACCAGGGAAGACTTCCTGCTGGGAGACTTTTTGGCTGGTTTCCCAGGGGTCAGGAAGGAGTTCTAGGAAGAGACATAGGGCGGGCAAGAGCACAGGGTGAGGGGATCAGGGCATGGGCGGGGTCCAGCCCTCCATGGTTGCAAAGGGCTGGGGAAGTTGGTGAAGCCAGGTCAGGCCGGGCCCAGCGAGCAGTGTTAGGGGCATCACCTCCAGGCCTGGTGTCTGTGTGCACGTATGTGTGAGGGTGACGAGGTGACATGAAGTGACAGGATGATAGGGGGTCTGCTTAGGAGATTCAAAGATAGGACAATATACGAAACACACGATCCTTGAGCGCATCCTGGATCGGAAAAGAAAAGATTTAGGACTGTTATTGTCACAGCTGGGGAAATTTGAATATTAGATTTATCTGCCAATGTTAGATTTCCTGAGTGTGACAAGAGGCCAGCGGTCACCGGGGGAAGGTGCTCATTCTCAGGACAGCGTTGAGAGGGTGAGTGTCCGGATATCTGCCACTTACTTTCTAGCGATTTCCTGCGAAATCTATCTACATACATCGGGCTCACTCTAGAGAGGGAGGGAGAAAGTAAATGGGGGAAAATGGTAAAAAAAAAAAAAAAAAAATACAACTCTGGTGAACACAGATGAAGGCTATATGGGTTTTCATGCCACTAATCTTTGAAGTTTTCTATAGATTTTTCTAATTTTTTAGATAAAACCTTAAGGGAAAAGTAAAGAAAGTCCCTGTACCATGGAGGCAGATGCTGGAGGCAGGGTGGAGTGGGGGAGGGGCTGGGGGTGAGGGGTCCCAGCTGCAGTAGGGGTGTGGGGGACAGATGGGGTGGAGGCCAAAGGGCTCAGGAGGGAGGCTGGATGGAGTCTGTGCTGGGGGACCTGGAGCTGAGAGTACCCCCTCCTGCTCTGGGGACCCCTTCACACACAGCAGAGCGTCCAGAGGGACGGGCCAGGCTGGGGTCTGTCCCGGCCGCCACAGGAGGACAGGTGGAGGGGCACCTGGCTGAGGAGCAGCAGGCGGGCAGTGGGGCCACACCTGAAGTCACAGCTCCTCTCCCGCAGCTGGAAGGAGTTGTGGGGCCGCCGTCGGAGCCCCCGGTGTCCAGGTCACAATCCCAGTGGACATAGATGCCTACAGCGCCACCCTGCACACAGCCCATCACTGCTCCACCAGCACGAGGGCAGGGACCCTCTCCCTGAGCCCTCCCAGAACCCTGTCCCCCACGGAGCCACCAGCAACACCAGGTCCTCACAGACCCCTCCAGCCGCAGCCACCAGGTCCCCGATGGGAAACAGAGGGCAGTAGGGCTGAAGCCTGGGTCACAGGGGCAGTGCCTGAAATAGGTGGCATCTGAGGTCTCCAAGTCATTGGGCCTGAGAGTGGGTGAGGTGGGGGCGTCCGGCCAGGCAGGGAACAAGGAGGATCTGGGGCAGCCAGCAACCACCATGCTGACCTGGAGAAGTGGAACTTGCTGGGTAAGTTCATGCCAGGGTGGAGGTGCTGGGCGTGGCAGACTAAGGGAGGGACACTCAGAGGGACCTGCACAGAAGTGGGACCCCACACACTGTCCAAGGGACCGCAGGCTAGTCCCTTCCCGGCTTGCTCTGCTATGGACCAGGGACACTAGTGCCTGTATATGGTCACAGAGTTCTTGGCATCAGCCAGGAGGGGATGGTGGTGAGCTTTCTGGGAGATGAAGCACCCTCAAGCATTGGGCACTGGCACAGACAAGGTTCTGCCAGTTGCAGGGTGGACATCTTTGACCTTGGCCCCGGGCTCAGGGGCAACAGAAGGACCACAGCACGAGGGTGGCAGGAAGGACCGGGGACCTGGTGGCCACCATTACGGAGAGGGCACCTTCCAAGGTTGCAAAGCAAGGGCTGGCAGGCTCTGATGGTGTCACCTGTGAGGGCTCAGCCTGGCTGCTGCGTGGAGCGCACCTGGGGGCCCACAAGCAGACCACAGGCACAGCGGGGGCAGCAGGGAAACCCATCAGGAGACGGAATGGACAGGAGGGGGGCAGGGAGGTGTGGAGCCGGGTCCAGCTTTGGTCCTGGTAGACGGCATGCCCCTCGGTGGATGAAAAGAGGCCGCACTGGGAGAGGGAGAGGGTTTCTCCTTGGACGTGGTGGGTGCGCATCAGGAGGCAGCTGTGCTCGGGGCAGGTGGTCACCGGGGCTACAACTGGTGCATCAACAGAACAGAGATGGAAACTGGGGCTGAGAGGATCTCTGTGGAGGGAGAAGGGGTCGGAAATGCAGCGTGGGAAGGTCAGAGGAGCCAGATCACAGTGCCCCAGGTCAGGGAGGAGAGCATTCAGGAGCTCCAGGCCCCGGCCCCTGCCCCTCCACCCCTCCCTCAAGCTCAAACCTTGAGTTCCCAGACCCCCCAATCTTCCGGGTGCAGCCTTTGTAAATGCAGTACCTCTGGCCTGGCTTCCTGCTCCGTCCCCTTGTCCACCTGGAAACTTTTTACACATCCCTGAGATCCCTGTCCAGGGCCACTCCTCTGTCAGGCTCTTCCTGAGCCCGGCCCTGTGACGGCGCCAGCACCCCCTCTGGCATCACGTGCCCTTCTTGTACACACTCGCTGCAAGGGTGGGGTCAGAGGTGTCAGCGCCTGGCAGCAGCACTGAGGCACCCACTGTGGTGACTTCACGAAGTTGCCCATGTCCCACAGCCGGTTCCCCAGCTCCTCAATCTGGGTCATGGAAACCCCTTTGAGTTTGGTGATGACAGAAATCTGGGGTCCAGGACCTGCTCCTGGTGGCCTTTTGTGGCAATGACAGCCCACCTGGGAGGAGATGATGGGCAGTGTGGTGTGTCCCCGGTACTCGGTGAGCAGTGGCAGAGCTGGGCCCCACCCACTCAGCCCCTACACCCTGTAGGCTCCCAGCACAGCGTTCAGCTCCCCGCATCTTCTCCAGCCTCATTTCCACCCCAAACAACCTGCACAGCCCAGAAGCCCCGGCCATGCATCGGAGAGCCAATGCTCTCAGACCCAGATGCCCACCACCACCTCCTTCCCCAGCCTTCACCCTCCCTGCCCCTTCCAGACCCAGCTCCCTCCTTAAAGGCTCCCCTGACCCAGCCGCCACTGTGGTCTTTCTCAGGGGCCCCAGGGCTCCAGCTCTTGCAGGTGTCAGGGACTACCTCCTGCCTCTCCCGGGGCCTCCTGGGCAGAGTGAGACCCATCCTGCTCTGCACCCAGAGCCCAACAGGGGCTGGGGACAAGGCCCAGGAAAGGAGGCAGGTGGGCACACAGGAGGACACGAGCACACGGCTTGCTCTTGTACCTGCTGCCTCTAGACAGACGGAGACCCTTCTGCCCCCACCCTGTCCCAACCTGCCCCCTCCACTACCACCAGTCCAGCCCCTGAGGAGTCACACTCCCAACCTCAGTCCAGCAGGACCAGTCACGGTCCCTCCAGCCAACCTGCCCAGGAGCCACTCTCTTACCCCACCACGAGGACCATGACCCTGAGCTGCAGCTGCCTCTGCGGGGCGCCCACCCCCCAGTTCCTGGTCGTCACCTACTTCTCAGTTTTTTATCCAGAAGCCCTCAGCCTGTCCAAGTCCCTGGGGAGCCCACGCCCTCAGCTCCTGCTGGCTGCTGGGGAGCAGGGTCAGCAGAGCAGCTGCAGCCCCAGCTGAACAGGAGGAAAAGCAGGCGCCCAGGCCAGGCCAGGCCAGCAGCTGGTAAAGGGACACTCCCACTGGGGGCAGGACCCAGCCCCAACCCCGCCCTGGGCTCAGTCCCCACCCCCAGCTGCTCTGGGCCTCCCTTCCTCTCTGACTCACTCTGCCAGGGCCTGGGGCTCAGAGAGGAGCAGCACCTCTCCCCTGCCCTTTGGCCTCACTTCCTTGGGGGTGAGAGGATGACAGGTGTTACGGGTACTTTGTGAGGGGGGTATGGGGGTCGCAGCAGCCCAGAGGAGGGGCCAAGGAAAGCTTCAGGAAGAAGGCACCTCTGAGCTGACACCTGCAGATTCTGAAGTTCAACAAGCACAGCTGGGGAGGAATGTTCCTGGAGGAGGAAGCCGCATATGCAAAGCTGGAGCCTGAGAGAGAACTGGGACCCACAGAGTGGGGGTGTGACTCTGGCTCCAGAGAGGAGGGTGGCTGGCTCTGCAAGGTTCCCAGGCCCTCCTGTGCAATGCCAGGCAGAGGTGCCCCACCCCCAGTGCAGGGAATAAAGCCCAGCTCTGGAGTCTGGCACAGTCCCCAGTCTGTGGAAGGGGGCGATGCTGGACCCACACCAGATGGCAGGGGGAACAAGAGCTCCAAAGGCGCCCCGGCCTGGGCCTGGCCCGTGGCGCGCGCCCTTCTGCACGCTGGCCAGGAGCAGGCTCAAGGGCAGCACAGGCCAGTGGTGGTTCCCACCACTCTAACAACACGGGGTTGCGGGGGCGACTGTCACTGGGGATCGTGTCTCTACTGACTGCCTTGGGCACCTATTCACTGAACCCCACATTCGATTGGTCCATGCAGCCGGCGGTTCTGCCTACATCCCCGGATGCACTCTAGGTGGGGCCTGGCTCGGTCCCAGCCTCAGTGTGCATGACTGCGAACTGGGCAGAACCATGAGGGGTCCCTGCGAGAAGTCTGGGGAGAATGAAGAGCAGGAGGAGGAGGCAGGGGCCGCTGGGCGTCCTGCAGGGGTCCCGGAGGCCGAGCGGGGTTCAGATGTAGATTGTGACTCTGACCTGAAGACTGGTGGCCCAGGCAGGGGGTTCAGGCCTGTCTCCTCACCTTGGGGCTTCTAGGCAGGGGTGGAGGGGGCAGGCTGGGGCCGAGGGGGCAGGGAACCCCTGTCTAGCAGATAGTGCATCCCTCCCTGGGACCCCCTCAGGGCAGCCCACGGCCCTTCAAGCCCCAGGACCTCCCAGAAATGCTCTTGGCAGCATCAGTTGTTCCACCATCAGAACATGCTTCCAGAATGATGTTAAAATGCGAATACCTAGCCAAACTGTCTAAGAAGGGCTGTCCCACTCCTTCCTGAAACAGGATGAGGGCTGTGTTTTCCCAGCCCACAGGAGAAACTAAGCAGATGGATGTATAGAACTTATAATTATTTCAGTGTTTTCCTCTATAAAATGTTCGTAAAACATATGGTCTGCAATCCCATAGAAAGGACACAGCATGCGCTTCGCTGTCAGACAGGCAGGGTCCTAAGCCTGGCTCTGCCGGGATCAGCTACTACTCACTGTGTGACTTTGGGGAAAGGATTTGCTTTCTCTGAACCTCGATGTCCCCATCTGTATATGGGGCAGGAGTCCCCACTAGCACAGGAAGAAATGCCACTAGAGGGAAACAGGCTGGGTAGTGAAGAGGGCAGGGGAGGAGGCAGGCAGCTGTGCCTGGGGAGGGGGCCACATGGACCGCTGTCTCTATCAGGCACCCATGGGCTCGGAGAACTGGTCAAGGACACCGTCCACCTGAGGTCTTGCTGGGCCCACAGCATCGTGCCTGCCTCCTGCTCCCTGTGCCAGGGAAGCGCCCCAGAGCTGAGCCTGCAGTGTCTTGGCCTGCAGCCCCAGGTACCCCTGGAGGGACCCTGGGCCAGGCTGGGAGGGGAGGACCTGGGAGGAGCAGCCATGGGAGTGTTCTTCCCTGAGCCCACTCCACACATTCCCTGGCCTTGCTCTGTGCCAGGTGTGTCCCATCCCCCACATCTGGGTGACATGGGATCCAGGCTCTGATGGAGATCAGTGTAAGGGCTGGGGAGCCTTCAGGGGGACCCTAATTGCTGGGGGGGTCAGGGAAGGCCCCAGGAGGTCTGGTGGAGCCTAGAAGAAGCAGCCAGTGTCCTCTGTGCATGTGGGAAGGGGAGGGCCTGCCAGTTGGAGGGCAGCGAGCAGGCTCAGCCCTGGGAACAGGAGCCCATGTAGTGACCAGCTATGTGTGGGGCCTTCAGCTCTGGGAAGGACCAGACCTCTCAGGTCCCTGGGTCCCAGGCCCTCAGGGGGCCCGGACTCTGCCTTCCACATTGACCTCCAATCCCGATGTCAACTGGCTGGATTCGGGACAGTGGGCTCTGTGGGGCCGGTGCAGAGGCCCTGGCAGGTGCCCTGAGCAAAAGCAGCAGCATCTGTGGGAGGTGCCAAGCCTGGGACAGGTGGGCAGACTTGTGTCATCCCATCCCTGAGGGGTGTGGACTCCCCCAGCCAGACCTTCTCCCCCTGGACCTGCTGGTGTTGCTCGGGGAGGGGTCTCATCACAGGGTGGAGTGGGTGGGGGTGGAGTTAGACCCTCTGTGGTGCACCCAAGGCTAGACGCCCCTCCCTTCCTGACTCATCCTACCCCTCCACCTCCTCCTCTGCTGGGCAGCACCCCCTGCAGATGGTGGCCTCTCAATGCCTGAGTGCAGGGTGGGAGAGTCCTTCGACACAGAGAGACGGGGGCTGGCAGTGCGAGAGAAGAGAGGGCTGGGGGGAGTTTGGCAGGGCAGGATTCAAATGCTGCCTCTGCCAGGGAAGAGCAGGGTGACCCTGGGCAAGCAGCTCAACCTCGCTGAACCTCAGTTTTCAATCTGTGAAATGGACCTAACAATACCACTTAGCCCTCAGGGTTGTGATGAGCATTAAAAGCTCAGGAGAGAGTCTGGCCCATGTAAGCACTCCATGCATGGCCCCTTGGGCTGTCATTGCCAGTCCCCAGAGATGCGGCCGTGAGGACTTCTGTGGGGGGTTATATTGCTTCCAGGCACGAGTCATCAACAGGGTGGCTGTGGCTCCATCACAGCATCCTCCACAGACAGCACCACAAAGGAGGTGGTTTAATCCCTTGACAAAGAAGCTCTTGGACATATGGGTGGGGGTGGGGCATCCAGCCGATGGGTTGCAGAGTCGCCATGCAGCCCCAGGACAGTCTGCCTGCAAAGCCCCTTCCACTGCCTCAGGCCTGGAGGTTTGGGGATTGAGGAGGGTGGGGGAGGGTGGTGTCTGACTTTGGATCTCACTGACTGGGGAGTGGTGCCAGGCCCCAGATGTGGAGCTGTCAGAGAACCAGCTGGGAGCGGTAGGTACCCAGGCTGTGTGTGCCACCCTCACAGTGAACTCGGCCATGAAGAGGGTACAGCTGGCAGAGAGCTGCCTGGAGGAACAGGCGGCCCAGTACCTTGATGAACTGCTGGCCCACACGGGCCTGAAGTCCCTGGACCTGAGCTATAACCAGCTGAGTGACCAAGCAGGTCCCATCCAGCCTGGGCCACCGTGGGGCCTGTCATCCCGGGGCCAGTGAGGTGGAGGTTGGCAGGACCACACTGAGCATCCATGCTCTGGCCCCTCTCCCCACGTCCTACTTCGCCTGCCCTTTCCCCACTCCTCCCACACAGAACTCTTACTCCATCCCCTGGACATCTCATTGCCTGTTGCTGCCTGTGCTGGGCGCTGATTTAGCCACGAGGGACCCAGCATGAACACAACAGAGGCCCTGGCCTCAGGGAACACACATTAACAAGGTCATTCTCCATAATTATTGGTGCTACAAAAGAAACAAACAGGGTGTGATTCTAGAGAAGAATGGGGATCCCTGATACATGGGTGGCTGGGGTGGCCTCTGTGAGGAGGTGACATTGAAGCTGAAATGGGCAGGCTGTGGAGGAATCAGCCATGGCAAGACCAGAGGGAGTGCATTTCTTGCAGAGGAACGGTGAACACACAGAATTGTTTCTCAGACTGACGGACACCAGTGTGACTGGGCTATTCAGCCAGGGCAGAGTGGCCAGGCTGTGGGGTGGAGAGGTGACAGGGGCCTGCAGGGCTACAAATCATGGCAAAAGGCATGAAGATTTTATTCCAAGTCTGTGGAGGTCATCAGTGGGATTCCCTGATCTCACCACTTTCTCTCATGCCCCAGGGCCCTTGCACGGGCAGTCAGCTTTGCAAGGTACATGCAGTTCTACCTGCCTGTCCTCAAACACTCCAATCAATTATAAGAATCACCTGGGACCCTGGGTTAGCATACAGATTCCTGGGCCTTGGATCTGCTGAACCAGACTCTGGGGGGAGCCTGTGCCTCTGCATTTTAGCAGGTGCCCAAGGAGATTTGTCTGATTGAGAAAGTTTGGGAGTCACTGCCCTGCGTCAAACTCCTTAGAGTGAAAGGGGTGGCACCAGCCTTGGCCTGTGAGAATCAGCCCTAGAATCTAACTGCCAGAGAGCCAGTTCCTTGTCTAAGAAAATTATTGTGGGAAGTCAGTGAAATTAAAAGAGAAGCTCATTTCAGACTTTCAACAAACTACGTATATGCGTCACTCTAAGCCTGCATGGTCAGAGGGCGAGCACCAGAGAGGCAGCCAGGAGGGAGGGACTGGAGGCTAAGGCCCTGTGAAGGCTGCTCAAATATGGGAGGGGACAGTATTCACCCTGGAAAAGGACAGACTCAGCGGGGTCATTTTGTTTCCTCAAGTGGGGATCTGTGGGTGGGCCTGACTCCCTGGAGAGTCAAGGAGCTTGGGTCTCAGTCTCCCCACCTGACCCACGGCGATTGTAGCACCTGCCACATAGGTTGTCTGCAGGGGTCATGAAGACCAAGCACTGGATCTACAAGAGGCTGATTCCTGCGTGAAGAACCCTCTCACCTTCTAGCTGCTCAGCAAAGAAGCGGCTTCCCTACAAAGTGGAAGACCACTTCCCTCTCCTCCCAGCCCTGGAAGTGTCTGAGGCGGAGGAAAGTACCCCTATCTGAGAACCTGCGAGGGTCAGACCCAGAGCTGGCATGGAGTCTGGAGCCCTGTTCTCAGGGAGGCAGCACAGGGGCCTCCCAACCTTGCGGGGAGCTCCCCAAGGTGCTGAAAGTGTCTGCCCCAGCGTGTTCTGGCCCCACGGGCTGGCTGAGCAACCTGCTCAGTCAGTGCATCTGTTTTTCCCTATGCATTTCTTCAGACCAGCCTTACTAGACCTATGCTCGGTGCTGGGACCATGGAGAGGGGTCAAATTCAGATACCTGACGGAGTCCTAGGCTGGCAGGAGAGACTGGCCAGGCAGAGATGCCTAATGGTCAGTGGCCGGGAGGATGGAAGAACAGTGGACCTGGGGCCCAAAGCGGCCCAGCCCAGCCAGGCAGGCAAGTCTTCCTGAGACTGTGACCCCAGGTTAGAAGGATGAGGAGCTATTAGTCAGGTGAAGAAGGGGGTCAACAGTTGCACACAGGGGACAGCCCGGAGGCACATTTGTCCCAGCACTTCTGAGAACTGGATGCAGGTCAGACTGGCTGAGTGCTGACAGAGTGGAGAGCAGGGTGGGTGGGTGAGTGGGGCTTCTGCCCATTTTACATGCTGAATATCTCTCAGGGTTTCTTAACCCCACATGGCCCCCATTTTCCTTTCTCTACCACCACTGCCTCCTCTCCATCACAGCTGCACTGGCCTTGCCACTTTTTGCCTATAGACTATGGCACAAGCCTCCTGGCCTCTCGTCTCTGCCCCTGCCCACCCTAGTCCATCCCCTACACCCACTGCTAAGGAATCCAGCCTTGTCACTTCTTAAAGCCCTCCCTGCCTCCCTACGCCTGATAGGGCGTTACCCAAGACCCGTGTCCTGGCATTCAAGGCTCTCAGCATCTCTCAAGTGCCCATGGCTCCTACCTCATTTCATTGGCTTCCCCCCACCCGCCGCCAGCACCAGACCTGCTGTATTTCCAAAAGTGCCCCATCCTCCCTCGGCCTCCACACATTCAATCTTCCTGTGTCTGCTCTCCACTGTGCAGGCACACGCGCATGGAGAGTCCCTCAGTCTTCAAGGTTGTCTCCTCTGTCCTCACTTTCCTGACCCACCCAGGCAGGGTTATCCCCCACTCTGTTCCCATGCCTCCCTTTTTGTAGTCTAAAAGAGCTCACATACCATTAATTCGTATTTATGTCTCCCCCATTAAATGTGAAATCCTTGAGGGCAGGACAGCCCCATGTTTGGTTCAACCCCTGACCCTCATGCCCAGCAGAGACCCTGGCACACAGCAGGCATCAGTATCATTTTTTGAAGGAATAAACAGTGAATAAGAAGGTTTCTCTTGGTGTTTCTGAAGGGGAGATGCTTGGACCAGCCCTCACAGAAAACACAGGACTCACCGAGCTTAACATGAACTGGAATCACCTTTGAGGCACAGGATCCATGGCCTTTGCCAGGGGTCTGGAGGTATGAGGCCCTCTCCTATCAGCCCGTCTGGCCTGTCTTTTGGGGGCAGGTCTCCCAGGTGCCAGCTCCCAGTCTTTGCAGCTCTTCGGAAATGCACCTTGGATCTTTTGAGCAGAGCTTCAAGAATATTTCTTTAAGTGACTTGAATGTTCCCAGCTCCACTTAATGATGACAGTGTTCCATCTCCCTGTGCCCACTCTCACATCATTTACTGAGGGGTCCGAAGCTGACTGTTGCATAGCTTCTCCAGACGTCACAGACACACAGCTGGTGGGGACATGGTGCAGTCAGGTGACACATGCTCACTGTTGAGCATATGCAGATGCTTCCTGAGACGACACCCTGGCACCCTGGCTCCCAGCACACTCTCCAACAGCCCACCTACTCCCTTGGATGTTGTGGCTTGTAGGCCTCAGGAACAGATGCTTCAGCCCTTGCCAGGGTGGCGCAGGGGCCTGCAGTGCTCGTGGTGCTGGCTCCCTCTGTGGGTCCTTGTCAAGGAATGGCAGCCACTGCCTTGCCCTCTGACAGGGGCTGACCTGGGGTCCTGAACACAAGGTGGCAGGTCAGGGTCTGTCATCCCAGCACATCTACAAACTCCACACTTCTCCCCATCATACCCCCCAAACAGCCCTTCACTGGAGCCCCACTGGGTCCTTGGGCTGCTTTGTGCTTCGGAGTCCCTGCCCTTGAGAGGCCCCCAAGTGGTCATAGGGCCTGATCACCGTGTCGCTGGCACCTGCTGCCACGTGGCAGCCCCCCCACCCCTGGCTCGGAGGGTCATTCACATCCACACCCCTCTCTCCACTGTGCTTCCAGGGGTTCGGCTCCACTGCTCATCACCATCCAAGCCACAAGACTCTAACCTGGACTCTGCCCTTTCACACTCAGTCCTCACTCTTTGCACCTTGGGTCTCTGGGCCCCTGAGGCTGTGGCCCCTGACTTTCTCCACCATCACATGTGGTCCCATGGCTTCTCTCTTTTGCGTTCCAGGCAAACATCATCCTGAGAGTCCTGGACATCTCATGCAATGGCTGTGAAGATCCTGGATCCTCCATGGTGGGTGAGGCACTTAAGACTGACAACGTGTTGGAGGAACTCGATATAAGGTGAGCAGCCCGGGATGCCCTCTGTGTCACAGTCTCTGGGTCCATAGCCACTCCAGGGACCAGGGACTCCATGATCTTGCTGCTATTCACCACTTTAATTCCCAAACCTACCACAGTCTACCCATGATGGGACCTGAGCTGCAACACAAGAGTGTCCAGCTGTGTCCTTGTCACTCGAGTTCATCATTTGAACATTGGGACTTGTAATTCCCACTGTACAGGCGGGGGTCTGGGAATCGCACACATATGTGTGAAGCATCTTCAGAGAGCCTGGTGCAGGGTAGGTGCTCACATGCTCTGCTCAGCACATGGCTGCTGGGGGCCTGCTGTGTGCGGGCTGCCCCTCCAGGCCCAGGCAGGGTCCCAGGCCTCAGCAGGTGACCAGAGAGGGGCCACAAGCCAGATGGAGGGAAAGAGGCAGAGGCCCCACAGATCATGGGCTGCTGGAGTAATAGTGTCTGCCTGCTGCAATCTTGCCCACCTTTGCTCCCCATGGAAGGAGCTAAGGCCCGAGGAGGTCATGGGGTATACTGAAATTCAAGGCTGAGCTGGGGTCTGAGAAGTCAGAGAGAAGTGGGACTGGCTCTGAGACAAAGTGGCCAACAGCTGTTCTGAGGCCTGGAGTTCAGGTCCAACAGGAAGAGGGGGAGGCAGAGATGACGTGGGGAGGGAGCTGGGGGATTTCCCAGAACAGATGCTGTCATGGTGATAGATACAGGGCGCCAGCTGGGGCAGAACTCATGGGAGCGCCTGCTGAGCTCTGAGGGCCAGGGAGCAGCTGCTGGTCTCCACCAGGGGAGGGAGGCTCTAGGCGTGTTTGCTGGGAGATCTCCCTGAACACTGGGAGCCTCCAATGAGGCAGGGTCCTCATCCAGCTTTTACTCACTGACCTGCCCAGTGTCCCAAGGGCGTGTGTGGAGGCTGGAATGTGAAGCCTGACCCGGTGGATGCACCAGCAGCTCCAGCTGGGACCCTGGGGAGATCTGTGTGCAAGGCAGCACAGTGCACATGTCTTTCTGCTGCAGCAACAACTGCATCTCTGCGGCGGGAGCCCTGAGCCTGGGCCTGGGCCTGGGCCTCCGGGTCACCCAGACACTGAGGATGCTTGTTGTGAGTGCTAACCTGATGGGGGAGGCCCCACACAGACCTGCCTGTGTCCATCCACACAGATCCCTCCTCTGTCACATCTCCCCACCCCAGTGGCAGCAGGGTACAAGTTCCAGAGCCCCAATGGTGTGAGGGCCTCCTGGCTTCTTGTGACCACTTCTTCCATTTGCCATTCACTCAGCCATCTCTGGCCTGGCACATGCACATCTGCAGACTCCTCCCCCTCCATCCTTCCCCACAAGCTGCCCTTCCTCCTTCTCAGCCCACTGGGTGCTGCTCTGCTGAAGATGGCCAGGGCACCCTTGCTTCCCCTTCATCATCTCCCCTGCTCTTCCTCTGGCCTTGCTGGACCCAGGCTCAGACCTACCTGAGGCCTTGGGTGCACAGCAGGGGTTCCTTCCTCCAGGGCTGCCAGTGGGGAGGGAGCTGCTGAGAAGGGCTGAGAATAGAAGATAGAGAAGGGAGGGTGCAATCAAGGGTGGAGCAGGTCCACGAGGACCACTGTGCCAACAGCATGTGCTCAGAGGACAGAACCACCAGCTTCAGAGGGATTCAGCCCTGCCTGGCCCTCAGCTCCCTCAACTGGCAGAGGAGCCCCCTACAGCACCCCCATCTCCAGCCTGAGGCTCACTCTTCTCCTGCTCTTGGCTGGAACACATATCCTCTCTTAAGCTCTGGATCCCCATTTCCAGCTCCCTGCTGGATGGTCCCCCTGATGGGCCATAGGCACATCGGATTCTGAGAGTCCAATCTGAAGGCATCGTCTCCCTCTAAGGGCTGCCTCTTGGTCAGGAGGACTCCTTCCCTTCAGAAGCTGGGGCCCAGTGCTCGCCCCTCCCTCTCTTTCCCACATCTTCCCTCCTCCATCTCACCTCCTGCAGCGTGCCCAGACTGCCTGCTACTCCTTCTCACTTCCCCTCCTCCAGTCCTGTGGTCCTGCTGGTTTCTCCTCTCTGGCCCTTCCTTCCCACCTGCTCCCATGTGATCTTCCTAAACTGGAAATGTGCCCCTGTCCCTCCTGCTTTAACTGGGTCAGTGGCTCCCCTCTGGATAAATCCCAGCTTAGTACTGTGTCACTCACAACATGTCCGCAGGATCTTGGCTCTGCCAACCCCCCTCTTCCCTCCCACTTTGAAACCCATCCTCTGACTCCCAGCTGCCTGGGATTCTCCGTGCACATGGGACGGGTTCTCACCTCTGCTTGGCTCCTGCTGCTCTTCTTGCTGAAGTGCCCAGCTCCGCCCTCCTCACCTGTGGAGCTCAACTCAGGGGCTCTGTCCCCATCGGACCTTTACTCCCAGGAGAGCTGGTGCACACTTGCTCATTGCACTTATCACACTGCATTTTTATGATGTTCCTTTTCCAGTCTTCCCCCGAGTGGGTGAGCTCATTACGGGCAGGGGTGTGTCTCATGTGTCTGTACCTTTGTCCCCAGCACAGAGCTGGCACTGGGTGGGCACTCAGCGAGCACTCACTCTCTTCCTCTCTCCCTGGCCCTGCATCCTCAGCCAGGGCATTCTGTCCATGGAGACGCCTTCTGAGCAGAGACAGTGGGGCCGTCCTCGGCCATGTCACCAGAGATGAGGAATCCTTGCTTCTTTTCACGCTGCTCCTCAGGCCCCCCCGGGCTCAGCTGTTCTCAGTGCGTGTGTGTGGGTTTCTTAGGTGTCCAGGAATCCCAGACAAAGTGCAGGCTGCTTGGGTGTTCTCCAGGCTGTCCAGGAGAATCCAGTGTCTGCCCTGGAACTGCTGGATTTCTCTGTAGGAGCTTTTCATAAGCCCCACCTCGGACACTCCCCACAGCCCCGTGAGGGACCATTTAAAGGGAGAAAGTGGGGATTAGAGAACTGGAGCGCCTTGCCCAGATCCATGGGGTGGCTGAGTCCACGTTCCAGCCCAGGCCTGAATGTGGGTCATGACGCCCTTCCGGCTCCACTCCTGCTCCTGACTGGGGTACTGCCCCGGTCTCACCATGGACCCCTGCCTGGTTCTTCACTGGCTGAGCGTGAACAGCTGGCTGTGGGACACGATGCTCACTGTTCTCTGGTATTTGGATTTCCAGGTTCAGCACTTGCAAGCCACAACCTCTCCACAACCCGTCCTGCCTGCAGGTGGACCGTGGTGCTGGAAGATTCACCTGTGTGGCTGTGAGGGCAATCAGGACCCCTTTCTATCAATTTTGCCTTTTTAATGTAGGAAAAAAAGGTCATTTTTAAAGGCATTTAAACCTTAAGGAGAGAATACCCAAATACAAATTATTAAAAGAAAGTCTAGTCCGGTATCACTGCTTATTCTCATCCTGATTTATTTCAATCCAGACTTGAGTCAAAGCCTCTCCAGAGATGTGTTTTCACAGTTCCAGCCCTCAGGCTTGGGACACCTGGTGTCGAACGTCCTTGTTTCCTTCTACCTGCCTCATCTCTACAGCTCCACAGGCAGAGGTGAGCTTGCCTTAACCATGTCCTTCCTGCTCTGAGGATGCCTGTCAGCACGGACTCTATTGTTCTAAAACAAATGGAGTGCTGTGTGAAATTGTCCTGCAACAATACATACTTATTCAATATGATGTGTGGTTATTATCAGAAGCTTTAGTATAATGGAAATCCCGTGGGGTTTGGAGTCAGACAGGCCTGAGACCAAATCCTGATCCATCAACGTTGCATCTTGGATTCTGAATCAGAGATCAGCACTAGTCTAGGCACAATGTTCTATTTCCTCTTCCTTCACTGCTATCATTAGTCTAATCTGCTGAGCCCAGATTGTATCCGCAGCTTTAAGGAGAATACGTCTGAATCCTTACAGTCCATGTAAATCCCTTCCCAGGACTCAGCCTTATGTTTGTGTGAAACGGGGCTAGTACCTACCAGCCAGGGTCACTGTGAGACCGGATGAGATGACAGACCCCACGGAAAGGGCCTGTGCAGAGAAAGACTCAGCGCTCGTTCTCTTCCCCCAACCTCTCTGGTTTCCATTTTTTGTTGAGGAAGAACACTTATGCTGAAAAGTGCACCTGGATTAAGGGCAGAGCCCAGTGAATTTTCAGAAATAGCATAGACCTATGTAATCTGCCCCCAGATCAAGAAATAGAGCAGAACCCCACAAACCCCCATGAGCCCCTGCCCTTCTCTATTTTAATAGCTTGGGGAGTAATGACATCATCATCCAGAGGAGAGAAGCTGTCCTGAGGAGCTTCTTCAAGACCCTGTGTGTGTAAGTAAAAGAAGTCAAGTTCTCAGAAAGTGACAATGCGCTGCCTTGTCCTGGGTGTCTCTTCAGGATTCCAGGTGAGCAGAGAGTTTGATGACCTCACCAGCTCAGTGAAGGTCATTCTCCCAGGGCTTTGCATAAAGATTGCTGCCTGCAGAGTGGAGTACAAAACAGAGTTGCTGTCCCACCAGCGTCCGCCCCTAAATGACTGTGGAGTGTGGCTTCCTCATCTTCCGTCGGCCACTTCAACTTCCACATGGAGGGTTCTGGGCCTCGCCATGCCTTGTTACCACCTGATTCTGCACTGAGTCCACATGTCAACTGGGGGTTAAGTCCTACAGAGCTGGCCTTCACGATGACTCAGACAGCTGTACCCTCCTCTGCCCCCATGTTTTCTGCACTAACCTGGGCCTTCCTCTGCTCTCACTCATTTGTGTAACACGAACTCATATGATGTGCTGCACATTGAGGTGGGCACTGGGTCAAAGATGCCCGAAGTCCCTGCCCTGATGACCTCAGGAGACAATGAAACTATAAGGTGGTGTGCAACTGGCATTCCCAAACTCAACTTGTGAGAATGCAAATTGACACAACTCTTTCTGAAGGTAATGTATCATTGTGTACCAAGAGTCTTAAAACTGCCTGTGCCCTTTGACCCAATGGTGTGACTATTTTGCTCTACAGAAATAAACAGAGATGCAGAAAAAGATTGATGTCCAAAGATGTTCACTGAAATGCTGTTTATAATCTGAAATTGGAAATAATCTAAATGCTTGATAACAAGAGATTGGTTAACTAAAATTTGGAACTCTGCAAACATTAAAGCCAAGTGTTCAAAGAACATTTAAGAATTTGTGAAAATGCACATGATTAATAAAGTGAAAAAATCCAGATAAAAAAATCACATGATTTGCCTGGCAGGTCCTCAGAAGGGTAAACATGGAGTTTCCCATATGACCCACAGTTCCACTCCTGGAGAAGTGAAAACATATGTCCACACCAACACTTGAACACAGATGCCCATAGCAACATTCTTCATAATGTCCACAAGGTGCAGCTGTCCACCAGCTGATGAGTGGATGAATGCTGTGGTGCACCCATACAATGGAATATGATTTGGCAATAAAAAGGAATGAAATTTGGTGTGATGAAAATGTTCTAAAATTGATTATGGTAATGGTTGCACAACTCCATGAATGTAGTAAAAGAAATTGAATTGTCTACTTTAAATAGGTGAATTGTATGGTATGGGAGTTGTCTCTCAATACAGCTGTTTAATAGAGAAAAGAATGGCATAGCATGCTGCTACAGGAATGGATCTTGTAGCATGAGGAATGTGTCCTGTACAACATGAGTGGACCTGGAAACATCCTGCTGAGTGAAAGACGTCAGTCATGAAAGACCACATTGTAGGATTCTGTTTATACAAAATGTCCAAAACTGGCAGATCCACAGAGACAGAAAGTAGACTAGAGGTTACTTAGGGCTGGGGAGATGGGAGGCATTGGAGGTTGACAGCTAAAGGGCATGGGTTTCTTTTGGAGAGGATAAAAATGTTCTAAAATTGATTGTGGTGATGGTTGCTCAACTCTGTGAATACACTAAACACCATTGGGTTCTCCATCACTTTAAATGGATTAATTGTATGGTATGTGAGTTAGGTCTCAAAAAAGCTGTTACCAAAAAGAAAATCATGTTATTTGATCCAAATTGTGTAAAACACATGTCTGAACACATATTCTGAAGAAAAGACCAAAAAAAAACCCTGGCACATGAGTAATATTTATCTCTAGGTTTTGGGTTTGTGTATTTTTATTTTGTTTATACTTTTCTGCATTTTCCACATTTCCTGCTCTAAGTATGTGCTACTTTTAGAATCAGAAATGTAAATACTCCTTAAAAACACAATGTGATAACAGGCAACAATTCAGTTATGTGCCTGATGTGCCTGGAGCCCTGAAGAAGGAGGGTGCTATTGACTGAATTTTCCCCCCAAAACATCATATGTTGAAGCCCTAACCCCAATGTGACTGTATTTGGAGACAGGAAGTAATTAAGCTTAAATGACATCATAAGGGTGCGTCCCTGATCTGATAGGATTAGTATCCTTATAAGAAGAAGCACCAGAAATCTTGCTCTCTCCCCCTCCCCCCATGAGGACACAGCAAGAAGGCAGCCCTCTGCAAGCCAGGAAGAGAGACCTCATAAGAAATCAACCCTCCCACACCTTGATCTGGGACTCCTAGCCTCTAGAACTATGAGATGTCGATTGAGGAAAAATTCGCTACAATTCAAATAGCAGATTTTTATTTGGGCAATTAGAATTGCAACTCAGGAGACTCAGATTCAGGCAGAAATTCAAAATGTGTTCTGAGGAGGACAGGGAGGCAGGGGTTTATAAAGGAAAAAGAGCTAAGTTACACAGGTGGTTTTGTGAGATTTGTGATTGGTGCTGGAAACAGCTGTTACTCTTGGCTATGTGATCAGTTGCAAGGCCATCTCTACAGCAGAAAGTTCTTATCTATGAGAGTAAGCATATTTCTTGGAAGAAGGTCCAGATGACAACTGTGAAGCACAGTTCAAAAGCTACATTCCCTCTGGCTAGAGACGTGGTGTGCGTGCATAAGGCCCATTTCCTTAGTGGCCTCCCAGCTCCATTTTAGAAGCCTTGATAATGTTACTCTATTTTGTTATCTCTGTCCACGTTTCCCCTTTTGATCAAGATCTTTCAGGAGAAAGCATCGCAGAGCAACTGTTCAATATATTGATATTTCCCTCATTGCCAGGAAGGCTCTGACCTGGGAAGCCGTGTCCCTCAGTCACCAAGGTTCTTTCCCACAGGGCTCGAGGGCTGCCTTCCTCTGATGATGATTCCAGAATATCCAGTTGCCAGGCTCTAGACTGTGACCAGCAAGATCCTTTAAATTGGAATCCCGGAAGGTGTCTTTAACCTGTTGATGATGGGCTTGAGCATAAGACAGTAGAGACTCACAGTAGCTGGTCAGACTCACATAAGACAACAGGGCATCAGCAGAAGGTTGTGAACCAACAAACAGTGATCTGCTGGTGATGGGCTCACGTGGAGTTAGTTCATGTTTTCCAAAGAGGGCACTGTGAACAATCAGCAAGACCAAAGGCAATATCTTAAGCCAGGGGAGTCCAGTCCACGGTATATAACAAACCTCAAAGACAATTAACAGGACTAGAATCTAATAGCTACAAAGCTGAAAACAGAATTTTTCTCTCCTCAATTACCATTGATTTTTTTCCAAAGATAATCACAGCAAAACTAATTTGTTTATATTAAAAACTTGGCTTTATTATTTATACAAGTGAAAATAAGAATATTCACTGAGACTTTCTGAATTCTGTGGGGATAAGGTAGGGAGAAAAAGTCAATGTTTCATCTTTGTTCAAAAAGATATGTCTTACCATTTGTTGATAGATTGAGAAAACATTTCTTTTTTTTTTTTTTGAGGAAGATTGGCCCTGCCCTAACATCTGTTGCCAATCTTCCTCTTTTTCTTTTTCCTCCCCAGAGCCCCAGTACATAGTTGTGTATCATAGATTTAGAGTTGTAGCTCTTCTGTGTGGGATGCAGCCTCAGCATGGCTTGATGAGTAGTGAGTAGGTCTGCAACCAGGATCCGAACCGGCGAACCCTGGGCCGCTGAAGTGGGACATGTGAACTTAACCACTACGCCACTGGACCAGCCCCGATAAAACATTTCTTTAAGTCTGGAAAAACAAAACTTTGGAACATCTTTCTCAGCTCATGCAGTCCTATGTAATTTAACATTTCTTCTGCTTGAATCCAGTTTTCCATTAGTTTTCTCAACTTTGCCTGATGATTGAAGGTGATAGGGACAGTGAGCATCCTAAGTTCACAAAGTTTTCATTAATGTTCATATGATTTTCCCAGTGAAATGGGTGCCTTTCCATTAGGAGGGCATCAGCTTTGTGGCAAGAGAAAGGCTTTAACCCATCCAGAAAACACCTACAATAACAAGAACATATTGATGAGCCATAGGAAGTGGCAGTTGAATGAAATCCAGCTGCAGGTTCTCAGAGGACCCAGAGGGAGGAGTTCTGAGGCCTCTGGGGACAGAAATAGTCTTTCCTATAGTGGGTGAAGCAATGTAAAAACTGAAACGTGGGATTTGCCACAGAGCCAGGAAGAAACCAGCAGCCATCTTGGGTTTTCCATAGCCCCGTTTGTTGAATTTACAGCCATTGTTTCCCCACCTTAATTTCTCTGCTTCAGGAGCAGACTGTTGCCATGTTGTAAGGACATCAGGATGGCAAAAGTCTGGCAGTGAGGGACTTTTCTTTGCAGAGGCAGAATGGACCTCACCTACATTTGCTAACATTTATAGATTCTGTTGTTGCTGCCTTTACATAAAAATCAGGTAAGGGGCTTTCCTAATATTTAGTGTGAGCCTCAATTTTGATGACAGACAACATTTTATGCCAGGACAATTTAGAGCCCCAGGAATTTCACACAATTTCTGGAATTCTTATAACACATATTTATAAAGACATTACATAAAGAAGGCTAATGTTATTCCTATTTGACAATGCTTCCCATGAAATTTAACATATCAGATAAGCCTAATTAGTTTAATACCTGTCTTTTTAAAAGGAGAGAAAACCAATCTTTTGAGATTTTTCAAGGATCCTCTGAAAAATCCCAATGTTGGCTAGAGGTCAAAAAAGACTTCATTTAGAATCTGATTTGGGGAAGTTTGTCAAAAATATCAAAGAAAGTCTTAAAATACTTGCCTGAATAAGATCACAGATCACTATCAAACTTAATATTTAAGTATCTGTTTAACCAAGGTGACAAAGCGATTTCAAAGACAAATACAGAAGGTTACATAGCTGCAAAACCTTAGCTCTTTGTAACAGGAATGACTCAGCTTTTGACATAAAGCATAGGAAATTATTTTGATAAAACATAACATCCCTGCCTTTTATGCAGTTAGTTAACCGTAAAGAAAATTTTTCATAATCTCTTTATCAAGAGTAGGTTAAAAGCCCAAGAAACCTTGTCCCTATAACAAAAACAGAGAAAACCAAATTCTAATTTTACACCAGCTTATTTCTGATAGTAAAACTCATCTACTTAGTGAAATTCATTCCAATCTTTGCCAGCTTGACCATATACAAGACTGTTTTCTCTGGGTTCCCCTTCCACAAACTTCCTATTTACATTCAGAATTTGTCATTTCTTCTTTCCCATAACCAGTTTTACTTTAGGACAAATTTACTTTCTTAACAAAAATATCTCCATTCCTTATACCTTGTTTTATTGGAAACATATATTTTCTCAGCATAAGTTTTTAATGTGGCACAAGATGTGTTTACTAATAGATCCAAACATCTTTTAGTTTTTCTGTAATAAGAAGCCCAAAGTAAATAAACTCTTGTTTAGTAATTAACATTTTCCTGTTTTATCTTATCTGGAGATCTGTTTTATCTTTTCTAGATATTCAATGAATTTTCCATCATTTAATTTCATTTAGCAAAACTCTAAGGTTTCAAGTTACCAAAAGATTTGGGTATGCTATTTTAAACTACACATACCATAAAACATAATTATTGCACTTAAAATTCCTACTCCATTAACATGTGTATAATTCATTAATTCTTAACAAGCATACTTTGATTATACATGAAAATTTCATGAGACATTAAAGCAGTTAGCCTTAATTTTAAGTTAATTTTTTCTTGCTGACAAATTTCATAACAGTGATACCATGAGATTATTTGATTAATAACCCAAATAGAATAAAATTTGTATGTTTCCATTATCTCCAGTGCTGAGAACTCTGAAGACATGCCTTTCTTAATTAAACCAACCAACTTTTTTTTTTTTTTTTTTTTTTTAATTTTTTTTTTTTTAATAATTATTTTTTTTATTTATTTCCCCAGAGGCCCAGTAGATAGTTGTATGTCATAGCTGCACATCCTTCTAGTTGCTATATGTGGGACACGGCCTCAGCATGGCCGGAGAAGTGGTGCGTTGGTGGGCGCCCAGGATCCGAACCAGGGCCGCCAGTAGCGGAGCGCGCGCACTTAACCGCTAAGCCACGGGCCAGCCCTAAACCAACCAACTTAAGCAAGCTTTTATTGACCAGAGATTATTTTATAGCACGTTAACTTGAAAAACATTTGGGTTAGTTTCTATTATATTTAGAAATAATTTAGACAAGCTCATGCTTTAAGTTCATTAAATAGAACTCTTTTTAGAAATTAATTTTGTTAATACCACCTGGAGGTAGAAAAATATCACACATGTATAATGTACATACATATATATAGACTGACACAGACCACATAGCTTTTATTTTAAAAATTTCAGCCATGGATCAGGTACAATACAAAACACAGTAGTTTACAAATAATTGTGTCTCTAGCAGATAGAACAAGTTAAGGTTACCTGCTTAAAAGTTGTTGTTGTTAATATTTGTGGAGAAGACCTTTAAGATTTATCTTTGCTGTAGATAAGGAGGCTATGAATTAGATTTGGGGTGAGAGAGCTTCTCCAGCAGCCTGCATTTAAAATGAAACATTTCCCCCCTTTTTTTCTTTCACCTCAGGCTTTACTGATTCAGCTAGCCAGGTTTAGTCTCAGGTGACTGTGGGCTGTTATCTCCTGGGGTGTTTACATTCTAAAGACATGGAAAAATTTACAACTTCAAAGGACAGACAGAAAAAAATGCAAGTTTTTTCTAAGAGTTTCAGGGTAATTGTGATTTAAAATTTTCCTCCAGTCTTAGGAATTGGGGATGGTCTAAATAAGAGTTCCTGGAGAGGTTACCAGGTTGTGAGTCAGGTCCAGGAGGTTTTAGGATTGGTGAAAGGGAAGGGGTGGAATCTGAACTGCCTGTAGAGCTGCATTTTCAGTTTTACAAAGATTTATGGGACAAGGACAGTTGCTGTCAATGCCTCAGAAGTTGGGTTGTAACTTTTTACATTAGCCCCAATATGCTTCTTTCTCTCTGGGTATATAGTTTTATTTTAACTTATGTAACTGTGGGCCCTCCAGGACCAGATCAACTGAACCCATCTCTTATCAACAGAAGTGATTAATAATTGCCTTTCAGAAAATGTGCAAAGTCACGTAGCCAGAGCATGTGCAGAGGAAGAAATCTTGACCTGAGATGATGAAGAAACCAAAGATTCTCCTCTCTGTGGATCCCAAAGGACTAGGGGGACATGACCAGAATGTGAAGTTGAACCCTTATCAGAAGTGAGGGGTCCCTCATTCAGGAAGATCTGGTGTTAAAATTCCTTCCCCACCACATCATAGATGTTTATAGACCTATCATAAAAGTTTAGAACCTCATCATAAATGTTTAAAGCCTTACCATAAATGCTTGAAGCCTACCAATCAAAACCTGTACCATGAGCATTTCCTCAGCCACCCTATTCTCCTGAACCTCTTAAATTTTGCCCAAAATCCTAATTCAGGGAGATAGATCTGAGGGCACATGCCTTCTGCCTCCATGCAGATGGATCTTGCAGAATAAAGCTGATTTCTCCCCCAAAGGCTGATTCCATAATTAATTCACTGTTTATCCACATCAGGCAAGAGAACTCCAATTTGTGCAGTAACAATTGGCAACCACGAAGGGACAAGTTCCTGTGACTGCCTGCCCAAGGCTCTAGAACCCCCAGTCGGGTGTGGGGTCTTTTCCTCGACCCTAAGTGTCTTCCCAGACAATTTTGTCTAGGGGCTCAACTGATTGGATTCCCATTTCCCACCGTGGTGCTTCAGACCCCAAGTGTTTTTTTTTTTTTTCTCTTTGGGAGAAGACACAGCTTCTGGATCAACATGTTTCTTGGCTCTGGGTGAGTAACTTTAAGAAAGCGACTGTCCCTTACCTCATCTCTCTGGTTTGATTTCCTGGAAATATAAGTTTGGCTTATTCTGGGGAATCCTGGTGGGCTGAGACCCAAACCTTGGGCCTGAACCCCCCCAAGGTAATTAGAGGTAGGAAAAAAGTTTCACTTGTGAAGTTGCTTCTGGATCTGGTCAATTTTGGGCACTAGTTGTGAGCTGCCCCTGACAATCTGGTTTTGAGTAGCTCCTGGCACTGGTTCTGAGCTCCTGCTGGAAAAGTAGCTATTATTCTGGTCTGTGTTGTATGTAGAATTGTACTGTGTGTTAATCTTCTTCTGAATTGAACAGGCTATTTGGGGACTGAGTTTCTCGGTGATAGTAACAAACTTTCTTTAGAAATTACCTTGTTTGTTGTGGCCACTTTGGAAAAAGCCCCCTAAAATGGGGATAACCATAAATAGCTGGCAAAATAACCTGGGATAATTTAAAATTACAGTGGCCACTTTGGGGGTCCTTTTGTAGAGCCAGGTAATAGACAAATTTTTTTAAAGAGTTGAGCTCACCACCTTCTAGCACCTAAAGGGTCCAGAAGCTATAAATGTTTACAAAGAACTGCAGAATCTTACCAAGCTTGTTTAGTGTCCTGAGGGCTTGGCTTAATAACCATCAGGTTGGCCAAACTACAGTTGGGCAAAAATGCAGTTACACTCTATTTTGTGGCTCAGGGCCCTACCAAACTGCCATCAGCCTCAGGGGCATTACATTGGCCGTTAGAAGGAAGCCTTGGTTTGGCCTTCGTTGTGAGGGTCTTGGTTTCAGGGATGCCTGAAATTTTCACGACCTGGTTCTAGCTGCAGCATAAATATACTTTTGACCAGCTGTCTCCAAATTCTGAAACAATGGGAAACAATAATTCAATCCCCATCTGTAGCCCCTTAGGCTGAATTCTCCCAAACTGGGCGACTTTTAGCTACAAGCCCATGAAACAGGAAAAGATGATATTCTTTTATAACACCATATGGCCACAATGTTCTTTAAACTCTGAAGAAATTGGCCAGAGGATGGCTCATTCAGGAACTCTGAGAAATTTGGTTTGAGTACTCAATGGTTTATTGATCCTTTTCCTATCACAGATGGTCACTATTTTTCCTTGTCTCTGTCTTTTGTGTCATTTGTCATAAAAAGGAAAAAACTATAGGGCAAGACACAGGCATCTCCACAAGCCTATTGTCTGGGCGGGCCCCAAGTAAAGTTTGCTGTAGGTTAAGTATGTGCATAAGGTCAAAGCTATTGCTAAGGGGCCCCTTGGAAGCCAAAAAAGACCACAAAATTGGTGGGTACAGGTGGAGCAGTTAAGAGCCATTATGGTGCTCGCCACCTCCGGGAGACTTCTGTGATAGGATAAGTTGGCCTCAGAATGGGCTAGATGATGACATGTCCCCTGCCAACCTCAAGAAAATTTTGGTGGAATGAGGTACTCTGTAAAACAGCACACAATCCCCAACCCTGAGGCACTTCCTTCCTAGGTATTACTTTGGCTCCGAGAGACCCATGGCATAGGGTTAAAGCTATTAATGTGCATATAAGATGAGTTTTTTTTTCTTTTGTTTGTTCTATGTCTTGAGAGCTTGGCTTTGTGACCTCTTTGGTCTCTGCCATCCAGAGAATGCATGTACCAGTGTGCTCTTGGTGGCCGGTAGCACAGACTGGGGTTCCGAGATGTATTCTCTTTGTCTACCTGTATCATCTCTCAGGGGAGTTTGTCATGAGGAGTCCCAGTCCATCGGGTGCCCTTGTTGTCTCAACCTTCATTGCTTGTTAGTGCACTAACATCTATGCAGTGCAAGCCTTTGCTTTCTTGGACTATTTTGGGGAGTGAACTTTCTGGATCTTGTGAGGGCTGCTTTGTTTGCACTCTCTTTTGGGGACACCTCTTGTGTCCATAGTTAAGCCATAAATGCTTATTGGTTTGAGTTGATATTAAGATCCTACTCATCAACGGTCATAGGATGGATCCTTAAATTGGAAAAATTTCTGAATTGGAAAAATTTATTAGAAAGCTATCATAATGACTAGTTTTAAGAACTTAAGCAAATTTGGAGTCTCAGCTTCCTCTCATGATCTTATAGATGCTAATGAAAGCTCCAGCTGCCACCCCCCCAGGGTAAATTTGTCTAGAGTTTAATTGTTCACTTGGAAAAGATGCCTTTATTAAACACTTTGTGCAGACTTTTTAAAGGTATGTGATACATTGTCCTGAAGTTTTAGAATACAAAAACCTTTTGATTCACCTCTTAAGTTAAAAATATCCCTGATATAAAGGAGCAATTGGAAAAATGTAGCTTAAAGGGTGGGTCAGACTCTTTTATCATTCAGACTGTAATCCAGTTCTTTGGGGAACTGGAAACAACCCTCTTTGTCTTGAAAATCACTGCAGGGCCAGAGGTATGCCTCTAGAATGTGATTCAAAGTTCACTGGTCATTTTTCCAATCCTAAATCCTCCTCTGTTCCTCTCAAAATGCTCACAGATATTGGGATGTTAGAAAATGATAAGACAAATATGCCCCAGAAATTGCATCATGGAGAAAACCTTAATGATTTCCCTGTGCCTTTGCAATGTAGTTGGACAGGTAAATCAACCTATAATGTCATCTAAGTTTACAACCCAGTTTCTGGGGCATGAAGAGCAACTGTCCTTTAAAAAAATCCTTGCGAGAGTGGAAACACAGCTCTAGAGGCAGTTCAGATTCCACCCATTTCCCTTATCTCAAAGAGCTGGCAAACTTTCTGAGAACTATCTAGCCCATCACTAATTCCTAAGACTGAAGAAAAAAAGAAAAAGGAAAGAAAAATGGTCATAAGAGTGCCCTCATCAACAATCTAGCATCTTGTGTCTTCTCCACAAATATTAGTAAAAAGGTTAAAACAAATTTGGATTCATAACTAGGGGACCTTGTATTACTGTACCTGATTCATGGCAGTAATTTTAAAACAATAGCTGTGGAGTCTTTCTGTATGTGTGTCTGTCTATATGCGTGTGTGTGTGTGTGTGTGTGTGTGTGTGTGTGTGTGTGATATCTGTACTCTGGATGGTGTACCTTCTAAAGGGCTTTATTCAATTGGTTTAAGGTAAGCGCTTATATAAACCATTTCTAAATGTAATGGCAACTAACCCAAATGTCTTTCAAGTTAGCATGATAAAAATTAATCTTTGGTAAATGAAAGCTTATATAACATTGCTGGTTTAATTAAAATGGACATGTCCTCAGAGTTATCTGCACTGGATATGATGCAGACATGCAGTCTTTATTCTACATTTATTGGTCAAATAAGCTGATGTTATTCCTATTACCAAACTGGTTAGCAAAAATAATAACTTAAAATGATAGCTGATTTTGCCTACTGTCTCATGGAGTTCTGTAGGCAATCTAAGTAATTATTGGGAATGAGTAAACTAAATAGATGTGAAAAGATAATGTTGGGTGAACATTTTAACAATAATTATGTTATGGCATGTACATTTAAGATAACTTCCAAAATCTCTCTGGTAACTTAAAACTTTGAAGTTTTGCTAGGTGAGATTAAATGATAAAAAACACATTGAATATCTGGGTCATTTTCAAATAAGATAAAATACTGAAACATTATCACTAAACATGTCTAAATTTATCTACTCTTGGCTTCTTATTGCAGAGAAACTAAAAGATGTTTTGGTCTATTAGTAAACATGTCTTGTATTTTATTAAAAATTGTATTATGAAGTATCATGTTTCTGGAAATTATGAAAAGTGTTTATAACCTTGCCAAGCCACAGAATGTTAATGTAAAAGAGAGTTCATAATTACTTACTTTTTAGTTTTCACTACAAATTAAGGTCTGTAAGAGTTAAAAATTTTAATTAATATATGTAATTAAAGCTACTAAATATTAATAATGGAAACATCTTTCTATTCAAGAAAAATAAGGTATGTATTTTCAGTAAAGAAGGTATAAAGAATGGAAATATTTTTGTTTTGTTAAGAAAGACAACTTTATCACGAAATACTAGAAGGGAAGAAAGAAGGCATGGGACAAATTCTGAATGTAAAAAAGAAAGTTACAGAAGGTTTGTAGAAGAGGAACACTGAGGAAAGACTTTTGTGTGGTAACACCTATGGAAGAAAGCCTATTAAAAAAATGCCTATCAGGCTCTGAATATCTGCTTTAATTTGGCCAATTTTTGAACATAGAGCTAATTTTAAAAAATCCTCCTGAATACCCCATTAGTTTTCAGCCAGGGCAAACAGTAAATATTTCTGGCAATATTTAATAACTCCATTAATTCTAATTTATTTTCCACTGTGCTGTTTAAGAGAATAGCATAGCAGTTTTTTACTGGGAAAACCCTCAGAGTCTTATCAACTCTGGAGCGGCCTATCGGGGAGCCCTCCTACGATAGTGGATACGAGAGTGTCAGTAAGGCAACTAACTTGGTGGACTTCTGTAACAGTTGTGTAGTCTTTTCTTTTAGGTACCTTTTTATGTGTAGCTTTAATTTTTCATTAGCTTTCTGCAACAAAACTTTAAACGAAACCATCTTAGAATTTTGAAGCCTTTGCTTTCAAGTGCACCTTTTAAATGATCTTATCTAATTAGAATGCTCTCTCTACTGGCTATTGTGATTTTAAATCATTCTTAGTAATTTCGGTTGATTGAGATAGAAATTTACAAGAGAAGGGACCATAGTTCTTAAATCTAAACCCAGCTGGAGTTACTGATAGAGAAACCTCTCAGAAACGTTAGAAAATGAAAGTCTCATGTGAAAGAAAAGCACACAGATAAGAATGACAGTAGAGAAATCCCTCAATTTAGTGAGAGTACCCACTGGTCAAAGAAAAAACCCTTCTGAGGAAATCCCTTCCTATAACAATTGCTGCCGCATGGGACTGAGACAATCATCTCCTGGATGGTCACCCCCCAATCCCAAAAAAAGGCACTGACCTCGACCAAAGGCAGGGACGTCAGAACCTGAGAGGACCTGCAATCAGAAGAGTCAGCTATACACGGAAATGGTGAGCCCAAGGAGGCTTGTGCAGGCACCAAACCTGGTTCCAGGGGAGGACAGTCCATGAGAGTGAGATCACTTCAGGTCCTGCTTTCTGACACCATATTTGTTAACCTAGAAATAAAGAGACAAAATGAGAGGCAGAGAGATCTTTATCTGGGGATCAAGAATTTCAATTCTGGGAGCACAGATTCAGGTAGAAACCCAAATAGTGTCCCACTAGGGAGTAAAAGTCAGGGGCCTTTAAAGGCATAGAAGGGAGGTTTGCATGACAAAGAATGTTAATTATGGCTTGGTGCAGAAAGCTAATCTTGGCTAAAAACAATTGATTGCTAAGGCTTGCTAGAGGGAGGTAAAAGTCCATCACTGTGAGGAGCTGCAGTTTCTGGCAGCGTTACTCAGTTCAAAAGTTCATGTTCTGTCCAATGAGGACGTGCATAAAACCCATTTCCTTCACGGCTTCCAAGCTCCATTTTAAAGCCCTTAGACTTAAGTGACTGTTTTGTTTCACATTTCACAACTTCAATCAGGTAATGCACAAGTGGCCAGTTTGGGGGAAACACTGGCCTCCTGACTTCTTACTCTGTTCCTCTGTTTGCCAGGTTTCATCTCTCTGTGACACTCAGCCCTTCCTGCCCCTGGAGTTCTTTATTGTGTTGACGCAAATAATCCATAACCAATGTATAAATCAAAATTGGAGTGAGTTAATTATGAGCTAGATCTGAGGGCCATATAGCCTGGGAGAGTCCTTTCACAAAGGAATGGAGCACTCCAAAGAAGTGGGGGTATGCCGAGTGGTCAAACAGTGTCTATCACATATGATTGGAATGTCCTTTTTACAGTAGCCATGAAATTGCTTTACTGGCACAGCAATTTTGGGAATGCAGCAGGTCAGTGGTCTCAAGGTGGGTGGTCACAGCAGGTGAGCAATCAATCCCTAGCCTAGAGAGAGATGCTTATCCATAAGGAAATGCTGATGTGGAGGAAGTTACTTTATCTTTAAGGGCATTAATCTTGTCTTTGGGACATGGTAAATACTTAAAGCAGATATACAATACATGCTCAACAGCGATGTGAGGTCCTTTCAGAAAAACAAGGTCAGGCCAAATTAGTTTTACATCAAATGGCTTCCTCATATACTCCAATATATCCTATTGCTTGTCATTTATTCATCACTTGGAAACAGTTTGGTGCTTTATCTTTTATTTTGATAAAACCTTTATTCACATACCATAATACTCACAGACTGAAAATGTACACTTCAGTGGGTTGTAGTCTATCCACAGAATTCTGCAACCATCACCACTATCTAATTTCAGAACATTTTCATCAGCCCAAAAAGAAACACTGTACCCATTAGCAGTCATTTCCCATTCCTCTCTCCCTCCATCCTCTGGAAGCCATTAATCTACTCTCTGTCTCTGTGGATTTGCCTATTCTGGACATCTCATATCAATGAAATCATACAATACGTGATCTTTTGTGACTTGCTTCTTTCACTTAGCATAAGGTTCTCAAGATTCATTCATGTTGTATCACCACTTTATTCATTCTTATGGACAAATAACATTCCATTCTATGGATATTTCACATTTTGTTTCTCCATCATGAGTTGACGGACATTTGGATTGCTTCTACATTGGGGCAATTATGAGTAATGCTGGTAGGAAAATTCATGTACAATGTTTTGTGTGGACACATATTTTTCATGTCTGGGTATATACCTAGGGACAGAATGGCTGGCTCATACAGTAACTTCATGTTTAGCATTTTAAGGAACTGCACAGTTGTTTTCCAAAACAGCTACACCATCTTACATTTGCAACAGCAGTGTGAGAGGGTTCCAGTCACTCCACATCATCTTCAACACTTGTTCTTAACTGACTTTTTGACTGTAGCCATCCTGGATGATGCATTGCACTGTGGTGTTGATTTGCATTTCCCTAGTGACTAATGATGTCAAGAATGTTTCCATGTGCTTCTTGGACATTTGTATATCTTCTTTGGAGAAAGGTCCGTTCACATCCTTTGCCCATGTTTAAATTGGGCTATTTATCTTTTTCTTGTTGAGTTGTAAGTGTTCTTTATATATTCTGGATACAATCCCCTTATCAGATATATGATTTGCAAGTATTTTCTCCCATTCTGTGGATTATTATCTTTTCACTTTCTTGATGGTATCCTTTGAAACAGATGAGTTTTTAATTTTGATGAAGTCTAATTTATCTATATTTTTCTTAGGTTGCTTGAATTTTGGTGGCCTATTAAAAGAAACCATTGCAGGGAGAGCAAAATGGATAAAAAGGGTCAATTATATGGTGATGGATAGAAACTACATTTTGGTGGTGAGCACACTGTAGTGTATAAAGCTGTTGAATTATAATGCTGTACACCTGAAACCTATGCAATGTAATAAACCAATTTTTCCTCAATAAAAATAAAAAATAAAATAAAGAAAGAAAGAAACCATTGCCTAATCTGTGCTCATGAAAATTTACTCGTATGTTTTCTTCTAAGAGTTTTTTGGGAGTTTAGCTAAACTCCACAGCATTGCTGCCTCGGCATCCATTTTGTGTTTCCAAGTGGCCTGCAGGGGCCTTGAAGTGACACTAGCCCCTCCTGAGAGTGCACACCATAGATAATCACCAGCAGAGTCACAAGTAAATGTAAGTTCCTGGTTTGACACCTGCAACTGCCCTTGTGAGAAGCATCCTCCCCACATCCCAGGGCCTTTCCCTCATGTGTCCCCTACATAAGATCCCTGGGAAGCTCACCAAACCCTCTTTTTGGTTTGAATTGACCAATCCAGACTTAGCCTGGAAACCCCAAAGCACTCTGCTTGTTGACCCCAGTGAAGGCATATGCCCTAGGTCCTCCCCTGCTCTCTGCCTTAACCTCCAGGTGTGGCCCCTCAAGGTCAGTCTGCTGTGGACCTTCTCCAGCACCTGTAACAAACTTCTCTAATCCAAGTCCTTTGTGGTCATTTGTTGAACAGAGGCTCACCATCCAATACACCCAGGGCTCTACTTAACAAATGTTAACTTGACAAAGTCACAATAGGGATTACAGGCATACCTCCTTTTATTGCACTTTGCAGATATTTTGTTTTTTACAAATTGAAGGTATAGAGGAAGAGGGAGAATTCCTCCCACTTTTTCTCTTCTTGTTCTTATGGTTGGTCAAAGAGTTAAAAATGACATAAGGCAGGTTGGCAAAAGAAAATCAAACAAAGTTTAATACATGTACAGGAGGAATTCACCTAAGCATGAAGAATTCCAAAACAGTCAGGCAAAATGAGGTGTATATGTCCTTCTGGACTAAGGAGAGGGAGATAGAGGTCTGAGACTACAAAGGGGGAGAAAGTAACTTACAAAAAGATGAAAAGAGTTCATATCTGGTAAACAAATGGTTGCATTGTCCCATCTATAGACAATGGGACCTGAAAGAGATATTTTTATAAAATGGCCCTTGCTAGATGCCTTCCTGACTACTACATCTAGAATTATCTATGGTAACAGTTCATTTCTGGTGTTGATGCAAATAATCCATAGTCAGTCTATAAATCAAAATTGGGGTGAGTTTACTATGTGCCAGATCTGAGCACTAGCCCAGGACGTTCCTTAAGGAAGGAAAGTCACCAAAGAAGTTGGGTGTACAGAGTGGTTATATACCGTCTTGGAACAAAGAGCATACTTCACATATGATAGCAATATCCCTTTTACAATAGTCATGAGATTGCTTTCCTGGCACAGCAGATCCATGAACACAGCAGGTCAGTGGTCACAAGGTGAGAACAACAGGTCAGTAATTAATCCTCAGTTAAGGGAGAGATGCTTATCCTTAACGAAATGCCAATATGGGAGGAAGTTACATCCCTATCTTTAAGGGCATCCATCTTGCCTTTGGGACATAGTAAATATTTAAAGCAGATGTACAATGCATGCTTAACAGGCCATGTCAGGTCCTTCTGGGAACACAAAGTCAGGCCAAATTAGTTTTAAGCCAAATGTCTTCCTCATATACTCCAATATATCCTATTGTTTTTCATTTATTTATCACTGGGACAAGCCCTTCTATCTTAAATTCTTTTAGCGAATTTGGGGGAAGGTCAAATGTTCTAGAGTCTTCTGAGCCTTGACTATCTTCATTTCAAAATAGTCTGCATACCAGAGGGGCACATCTTGGGGCGGCCTGCCCTGAACCCCATCAGTTCCCTCCCCTGAAACTTCCCTGGAAGTTTCACATATTAAAAGCTGAGCCGGTGACTATGGAGAGAGAAAAGTTGTAGCTGAGTGATAAGAAATCTACAAAGATAGCAAAGGACACAGATTAGAGTGAGGATGAACAAGCAGAAAGGAAGGGATCAGAGCACATCTCCTCACACCCCATTAAACCAGTTTCTCGATCCTGGGAATAAAGTCAGTCCAATAAAATGGATGAGCTTCATTCATCTGATGGAAAATGTTAATCTTCTCTTTTAATAGGTGTAAGTTAGACACTACTTGCCTTGTTTGGTTCACATAAAAGCTACATTTTCACTGATGACTGCACAAGCTCCTCCTTGCTGGGCAGTCAATGTGTCTAGAGCAGGTCAATTGTGGAGAACCACAGAGGCCAGGCTGTTCATCTCTGACTGGAGTATTTTCAAAGTTTCCATGGTGATGCTGAACTCTTGTTCTATTACCATGGAGAGGTTTAAGATCATCTTTTCCAACCCATAATTTCCAAAGCTGGGGAATAAGACACTCAATGCTGAAAAGAACTTGGAGTTGTGATACACAAGAAGATTCTCTATGATTTCTGAATTGGCACATTTATGTGGCACAATCTTATGAACAAAGGAACCCAAGCGTGTAATGTGGCTGACATTTAGGATGGAGCATCTGGTGACAGAATGGTCCACATCGTCCTGACCAATTAGGTAGGAACCCTTTCTATACTTTATTGCCACATAAAATAAAAAGACCACTGTGGTCTGCAGACAAGGTTAAAGCTGAACCTGTAGTTCCCAGCATCTGGAGTATTCCATGACCTTTGCCACTGGTACTGTTAGTGCCTAAGCATCTCCATTTTCCATGGACTCCTGTCAATCTGAGAGAGAAGAACACATTGTGGAATAGCTGATACAGGAGGCCTGCACTCTGATTTTGGCAGCTATAAATCCTGGTCCTGTCACCTGAAAGAGTGAGTCTAGGGTTTTGACCCACCCATACACAGTCTGGGGTATTGGGCAGCTTAACCAGGTGGGCAGCTGCAATACCCCAAGTTGTACAAGGGTGGCTCATAAGCCATCCAGAACATTTGGTGATTTGGCAAATGTTTGTGCCAAAGGGAGTAGTGTTAGAGTCACTTACAATTTCCTTGAGAGGTTTTAAGATCCACCTGTGGGATCAAACCACAGAGTTTGATTGCACTATTGTCCTGGAATGTCACCCAGGAAAGGTCCAGTGTCACGTTTACTTTCAATGCAAAGGGAACAATTTTCACCTATTGTCTTTCCCTGGACAAAGGACGGTCCTGAAGCTTCTATGGAGGGTTTCTGGGCCCAAAGTAGCTCACCAGAAGAAGAGGCAGAGTGATGTTTTCCTTGTCGTGGATACCATACCATGTCATTCATCCATCTTCTGTATTTAGTTCACCAGGTGTTCACACCAGCAGGAACAGACAAGTTCAGGTTCTTTTGTGCTCTCTAGCTGTCAACATAACCAGAAGTCAGAATAATTAGTTAGCATGGCCAGGGTTTGGTAAACTGGCATAGGGGGTGTTTGGTCTGTGCTTGACCTGTTAAGAAAGAGAGGGTTAGTAAAAGCGAGACACAGGTTGGAAAAGAGCCCATAGTGGAAACTTAGAGAGGGCAAGATGGACAGGTAAAGACCAGTGTTCTCCAGTCAACTTTCTAATAAATGATTAAAAGAATATATATATTTCTTAATAGGAAAAAGATTGTGTGTGTGTGTGTGTTTGTGTGTGTAGAGAGTTTTAAAAGCAAGGGGGAAAATAGGTGAAAGTGAGGTTTCTTGCTCCACGGTCTTGGGAAAAGTCTCTACTTCATGAGGTCAGCTGCTTGTGTGGTCTGGGAACTCGCCCTGAAAATCCTTAGTTTAAGGTCACCTGTGGGGACTGTCTCCTAGTTGTCTTGAGAGTGATGTTCTGAGTCTATTATGGCATGGCTTGCATGGATCCAGGAAGATTTTTCCTTTAATTTGAGGGCAGGTATGTGGTCAGTAGGACTTCATAAGGTCCTTCCCAGTGAGATGACAGCGTGTTTCTTTTCCTAAAGACCTCAGAGAGTGTACTTCCAGTTGTTTGGGTGGTAGTTTTTCCTGATCTCCTTGGAAATCACCCAATCTCCTGGTCCAAAGGGATGGCAAGGCCTCTCAGAAGGTGGGGCCACACCTCTTTTACCTGTTGATGATATGCTTCAAGTATACCTGTTAATTTTTGTCTATAGCTAGTCATAGCATCAAATTGTTCACTTAAGGTCCAATAATATTCACTTAATCCATGAATGGAAGGTTTAGAGATGCCAGTAGGCATCAGCTGTCCAAAAACTATTGCAAAAGGAGTCAATCCATGTCTCCTATTTGGAATATTCCAGATCTTTATAAGGGCCAAGGGAAGAGCTTCTGCCCACCTAAGTCTAGCTTCTTGATAGACCTTTCCTAAAGTCTCTTTGATGTCTAGATTTTTATGTTCCACTTGCCCTGATGATTGAGGATGATATGGGGTATGAAATTTTAATGAGTACCCCAGAGTTTCTGCAAGCAAGTTGCTTATCTCTGCTGTAAAATGAGTTCCTTGGTCTGATTCAATCCATAAAGGAATGTCAAAACAAGGAATAACTTCAGTCATTAATTTCTTTACCACTGTTGTGGCATCTGCATTTCTACTCAGATAGCATTCAGTGCATCCAATAACCATGCAGATGATAACCAAACAGTGAGAATAGCCTAAAGCTGGGAGCAGGTCTATAAAGTCCATTTGGAATGCTTCAAAGGGCGGTGTGGGCCTGGAGGGACTTCCTGGGGTACACTGATTTCTCCCAGAAACTTGGTGAGATTGGCAAGTAGTGCACTAGGAAATAGTTGAGTCACAGATTTTGTGGCTGCCATGGCAAAACCAATTGTCTTTTAGTTCCTTAATTATCCCCTGTCTGCAAATATGTCCCATTTGGTGGGAGATAAGTGTAAGCCAAAAAGTCAAAGGAAAAGGAGCTACAGGAAGTCCTTTGGCCCAGTGTCTAATCCATTTGATCATTGTTTGGCATCCTGTTGTATCCAATTGTCTTTTTCAGAATGTGGGGCATTTGCCTGAGAGTTAACAATGTCAGTCATGGATAAAGGCAGGTTTAAAAATTGCTAATTATTGGCAATTATCTATGGTAAGAGCTCCTTCGTAGGACAGGCCTTTCTATCTTAAATTCTTTTAGGCAATTTCGGGGAAGGTCAAATGTTCTTCCAGAGTCTTCTGAGTCTGGATTGTCTTCAATTCAAAGGAATCTGTACATCAGAGTGGCACACCTTTGGACGGTCTGCCCACAAACCCCAAAGATTTGTGGCAGCCCACTTCAAGCAAGTGCTTCAGTGCCATTTTTCCAACAGCGTTTTCTGGCTTCATGTCTTTGTGTGACATTTCAGTAATTCTCACAATGTTTCCAACTTTTTAATTATTATTAATTTGTTATGGTGATCTGTGATCATTGACCTTTGATGTTAGTATTGTAATTGCTTTGGGTTGCCACGAATTGCACCATGTAAGACAGCAAACCTAATCGATAAATGTTGTGTTGTTCTGACTGCTCCACTGATGAACCATTCCCCCATCTCTTTCCCTCTCCTCAGGCCTCCCTAGTCCCTGAGACACAACAATAGTCCAACTAATAGCCCTACAACAGTGCCCAAGTGTTCGAGTGAAGAAAGAGTCGCATGACTCTCACTTTAAATCAAAAGCTAGAAATGATTAGGCTTAGTAAGGAAGGAATGTCAAAATCCTAGATGGGCCAAAAGCTAGGCCTCTTGTGCAAAACAGTTAGCCAAGCTGTGAATGCAAAGGAAAAGTTCTGGAAGGAAATTAAAAGTGCTACTCTAGTGAACACATGAATGATAAGAAAACAAAACACCTTATTGCTGATATGGAGAAAGTTTAGTGTCTGGATGGAAGATCAAACCAGCCAGGACATTCCCCTAAGCCAAAGCCTGCTCCAGAGCAAGGCCCTAACTCTCTTCAATTCTAAGAAGGCTGAGAGAGGTGAGGAAGCTGCAGAAGAAAAGGTTGAAGCTAGCAGAAGTTGGTTCATGAGGTTTAAGGAAAGAAACTGTCTTCATAACATAAAAGTGAAGGTGAAGCAGCAAGTGCTGATGTAGAAGCTGCAGCAACTTATCCAGAAGATCTAGATAAGATCATTAGTGAAGGTGGCTACTCTAAACAATGGGTTTTTAATGTAGATTAAACAGCCTTTTATTGGAAGGAAATCCTGTCTGGGACTTTCATAGCTAGGGAGGAGAAGTCAATGCCTGGTTTCAAAACTTCAAAAGGCAGGCTGGCTCTCTTGTTAGGGGCTAATGCAGCTGGTGACTTGAAGTTGAAGCCAATGCTCATTTAACATTCTGAAAATTCTAGGGCCCTTTACAATATTGCTAAATCTACTCTGCCTGGGCTCTATAAACGGAAGAACAAAGCCTGGATGACAGCACATCTGTGTACAACATGGTTTAGTCTGTATTTTAAGCCCACTGATGAGACCTACTTCTCAGAAAAAAAGATTCCTTTCAAAATATTATGGCCATTGACAATGTACCTGGTTGCCCAAGAGCTCTAACGGAGATATACAACAAGATTGATGTTGTTTTCATGCCTGGTAACACAACATTGATTCTGCAGGATCTGGGCACACTTTTTGATCATGTATCGAGGAGTAATTTTGACTTCCAAGTGTTAATATTTAAGAAATACATTTTGAAAGGCTGTGGCTGCCATAGATAGGGATTCCTCTGATGGACCTGGGCAAAGTAAATGGAAAACCTTCTGGAAAAGATTCACCATTCTAGTTGTCCTTAAGACCATTTGTAATTCATGGGGAGAGACCAAAATATCAACATTAACAGGAGTTTCAAAGTGTTGATTCATCTCTCATGGATGACTTTGAGGGGTTCAAGACTTCAGTGGAGGAAGTCACTGCAGATGTGCTGGAAATAGCAAGAGAACTAGAATTAGGAGTGTTGCCTGAAGATGTGAATGAATTCCTGCAATCTCATGATAAAATTTTAATGGATGAGGAGTTGCTTCTTAAGGATGGGAGAAGAAAGTGTTTTCTTGAGATGGAATCTACTCCTGGTGAAGATGCTGTGAAGACTGCTGAAAGGACAACTAAGGATTTAGAATATTACATAAACTTAGTTGATAAAGCAGTGATAGGTTTTGAGAGGAGTGACTCCAACTTTGAAAGAAGTTATACTATTGGTAAAATGCTATCAAACAGTATTGAACGCTACAGAGAAATTGTTTGTGAAAGGAAGAGTCAATCAATGTGCAAACTTCACTGTTGGCTTATTTTAAGAAATTGTCACACTCAACCCAGCCTTCAGCAACCACCACCCTGATCAGTCAGCAGCCATGAACACTGAGGTAAGACTCTCCCCCAGCAAAAAGATTGCAACTCACTGAAGCCTCAGATGATGGTTAGCATATTTTAGCAATAAATATTTTTAAATTTATGTATGTACAGTATTTTTTAGACATAATGCTATTGTGCATCAATGCCAGTGTAAACATAACTTCTTTATTTTTTTGAGGAAGATTGGCCCTGCACTAACACCTGTTGCCAATCTTCCTCTTTTTCATTTTTCTCCCCAAAGCCCCAGTAGTTGTATATCATAATTGTACAGTTGTAGCCCTTCTATGTGGGACACTGCCTCAGCATGGCTGGATGAGCGGTGAGTAGGTCCACATCCGGTATCTGAACTGGCCAACCCTGGACCACCACAGCAGAATATGTAAACTTAACCACTACGCCACCAGGCCGGCCCCTAAACATAACTTTTATATGCACTGGGAAAGCAAAAAATTCATGTGACTTACTTCTTTGTGATATTCATTTCATTGCAGTTGTCTGGAACTGAACCTACAATATCCCCAAGGTATGCCTGTATAGTTTCAGCTTCTAGATTTAGCTCTTTGATCCATTTTGAGTTAATTTTTGTATGTGGTGTGAGGTAGGAGTCTGACTTCATTCATTTGCATGTGGATATCCAGTTACTGCAGCACAGTGTGTTGAAAGGACTATTCTTTCCCCCATTGAATTGTTTTGGCACTCTTGTCAAAAAACAATTGGCCATCAAGTGAAGGAGAAAACAAAGCATAGAGAAAATATTTGTAAAAGTATATCTGATAAAGGATTGTTACCCAAAATATACAAAGAACTCTTAAAAATCAACATTAAGAAATCAATAATCTAATTAAAAATGGGCAAAAGATCTGAATGGACACGTCATCAAAGAAGATATAGAGTTGGCAAATAAGCCTATGAAAAGAGGCTCCACATCCTACGTCATTAGGGAATTGCAAATTAAAACAACGAGATGTCACTACACATCTGTTAGAATGGCTAAAATCCAATACACTGACAGCACCAAATGTTGCTGAGGACGTAGAATAGCAGGAATGTGCCTTCGTTGCTGGTGGGAATGCAATATGGCAAAAGACAGTTTGGCAGTTTCTTACAAAACTAAACATAATTTTACCCTATGAATCAGCAACCATGCTGTTTGGTATTTACCCAAATGAGTTGAAAACTTATGTCCACACAAAAACCTGCACATGGATGTTTACAGCAGCTTCATTCATAATTGCCAAAACTTGGAAGCAACCAAGATGTCCTTCAGTAGGTGAATGAATAAATAACCTGTGGTCCATGCATACAAGAAATATTACTCATCACTAAAAAGAAAGGATCTATCAAGCCATGAAAAGACATAAGACAACCTTAAATGCATATGATTAAGTGAAAAAGGCCAATCTCAAAAGGCTACATACTGTGTGATTCCAATTATATGACATTCTGGAAAGGCAAAACTGTGGGGAGAGTAAAAAGAGCAGTTATTGTCACGGTTTAGTGGCGAGGGATGGGTGAATATGTGAGGCATAGAGGAATTTTAGGGCACACTGTAACAGTGTATACATGTCGCTATACATTTGTCATAACCCATGGAATGTACTACACCAAGAGTGAGCCCTAATGTAGACTATGGACTTTAGGTGATAATGACGTGTCAATGTAGGTTCACCAATTATAACAAATGTACCAATCCAGTAGGGGATGTTGATCATCGGGGGAGCTATGCATGTGTAGGGGCTGGGGGTTTATAGGAACTCCACCATTTGCTTAATTTTGTTGTGAACCTAAAACTCCTCTAAAAAATAAAGTCTATTTTTAAAAAAGTGATTGGCAATAAATTTAAATTGGCCATAAATTATTAAAATTTAATTGTCCATATTTTTGGACTCTCAATTCTGTTCCATTGATCCGTATGTCCATCTTTATGTCAGTAAAACACTGTCTTGATTACTGTGACTTTGTAGTCAGTTTAGAAATCAGAAAATATAAGTCCTCCAACTCTGTTCTTTGTAAAGATTGTTTCAGATATTCTGGGCCCCTTGCATCTCCATATGAATTTTAGGATCTGCTTGATAATTTTTGCAAAATAGGCAGTTGGGATTTTGATAGGGATTGCACTGAATCTGCAGACCAATTTGGGGAGTATTGCCATCTTGACAACATTACGTTTTCCAGTCCATGAACGTGGGATGTCTTTCCACTTATTTAGGTCTTCTGTTACTTTTTTCAATGATGTTTAGTAGATTTCAGTGCACAAGTCTTGCATTTCTTTTGTTAAATTTATTATAAGTATGTTTATACATAAATTTATTCTTTTTGATGCTATGTAGACAGATTTGATTTCTTAATTTCATTTCTGGACTGTTCATTGCTAGTGTATAGAAATACAATTGATTTTTGTATGTTGATCTTGTATCCTGCACCTTTGCTGAACTTGTTTATTAGTTCTAATATTTTTTGTGCAGATTCCTTAGGATTTTCTCTACATAAGCTCATGTCATCTGAGGCTAGAGATAGTTTTACTTCTTCCTTTCCAACCTGGATTCCTTTTATTTCATGTTCTCACCTAATTGCCATGGCCCGAGCCTCTAGTAAAATGTTGAGTACAAGTGGTGAGAGAGGACATCCTGATGTTGTTCCTGATCAAGGGAAAGCTTTCAGTCTCTTACCGCTGAGTGTAGTAGCCAAGGGTTCATCATAGATGGTCTTTATCAGTTTGGGGGAGGTCCCTTCTGTTCCAGGTTTGTTGACTGTTTTTTTCTGTGTCTTTTGAGATGATCATGTGGTTTTTGTCCTTTATTAATATGGCGTCATACATTGATTGATTTTCATATGTTAAATCCATCTTGCATTCCTGAGATAAATCTCGCTTGGTGATTTTTATATGTTGCTGGATTCGATTTGCTGGTATTCAGTTGAGCAATTCTGTATCTATACTCACAAAAGATATTGGTCTGTAGTTTTCTTTTCTTGTGATGTCTTTTTTGGGTTTGGCGTCAGGGTGATCCTAGCTTTGTAGGATGAGATGGGAAATGGTCTCTCTTTTTCTTCTTATATTTTTTGGTGCTTTATCTTCACTGCATCTTCCTGGTGTTGCTCTGTGTAACTGTCTTGCTCAGTGGGGTCCAGCACTTGGCCCAGCCATATCCCTGGAAGTTTACAGCTTACTGTATCAACTATGCTTGGCCATGAATACCCATTGGGTGTTGATGCCTGTGAAGGGGTGTGGTGAGAGCCCTTCTCTGGGTAGATAAGAAGTCAGTGCTCTGAAACCCTGCACACCAGCTCTCAGGTTGTCATTGGTAAGGCCTTGGGGGAGCTCCTGTTACAAAGTTGCTCAAGCCTCTTGGTTGGAAATGCATTTTTATGGACTTTTGTGAAGGCATTTCAGAACAAGGAACATTTGCTCAGTTATGTTTAGGCCCCACAGGAGCAAGGTATGGGAGATGTCACCCCTGCAGGAAGTGGGAGCTCATCTGAGAAGTTCCTCAAGACAACATCAGCCAAATATCAGAAAAGGCAAAGGAGTCTGCTAAGGCAAAGTGTTCTAAGTGGCACCATCTTGTCTGGAAGTCCCCAACCTGTCACCAGCCCACTGAGTCAGACAGCCTGAAGGTGCCCATAAAATCCTATTCCAAAACCACATATAAACCTGACAATATGGAGAGAGTTCTGGGGGAAGAGGATATCTGTTTTGGCTTTGCTTTTCTTGGATGGATTGTCATCATTTTGCTGTAAAGAAGTTAACATCTTGTGACACCAACCTTTCCACTTTCAAAGAAGAGGGAAGAGCGGGAGGACAAAGACCCCTCAGCCCCAAGAATAAATAAGCCCAATGGGGGTTTGTGATGGTCACATGATGAGATACATGACATGTCTCCTCGTGATGGGACTGGCATGGAGTAGATGCTCAGTCCATGACACCTCTCACAGATATCCACAAGTGGGGAGCTGCCATTAGGGTCCCCAGGCTTTACAGGTGCTCCTGGGCTAGGAGCAGCTGCCATTGGTGTCTGAGGGGCACTGTGATGCCCCAGCCTGGAGGGCTGGAGGTCATCCCCAGGAGTCTGCTTGCCTCCTTTCAGGACATTGTGTGTATCTAGAAGCTCAGAACAGCCAGCATGAGTTCTGCCAACTCACAGAACACTCCCCAAAGCTGGGCACTCCCTTGTCAGCAGATGAGGGTGGCTTACTGCTATCCCATTGTGCTGTGATGTCAGGGACTGCCCAGGGCCTCTCAGCCAGATTCATACCCTCCTCTTATCAGAGCCTCGCCTGACTCCCGCAGCCCCCACACATCCCAGTATTGAGGGGTCTGGATGGTGCCCAGCTGGTGGAGTACATGTGTTGGGATGAGGGGTCAAGGAGAGTGTCTGCAGCAGTGGAAAGTAGGTGGGCTCCATACCCTACCCCCAGACAGGGACCTTAACTTCCACCAGCCTAGCAAAGCCACCCCAGCGATCTGGGCTACTCACTTTCCTGATGGCCTGGGCTTCCTCATCCTTGAACCAAACACAGTAATAGGGCCTCCCTTGAACCTGGGGAGCTCTGGTCTTGACTCTGTGAGGTGTGGGTAGGGTGTGCTGAGAGCCTGTGGGACCTGGAGGTGGTGCTCAGTTCTGGATATGTCCCCAGGGGTGGTGGTGGGCACAGAGCAGTAGGAGCAATGGCGACAGAAGGTGAGTGGCAGCAACACCTGTGGGGACAGACTGAGGCCAGAGAGGAGTTGAGGGCTCAGGTACTGGGGACAGGGGCACAGCAGAAGTAGATGTGTCAGTGGTGTGGTGGTGGCCTGTAGTGCTGTGGGGCCTTGACTTCAGGCGCGGGGCCCAGGGCACCTCCCACTCCTGGCAGAGTGCCATGATACACTAGTCTGGTGGGGCAGGAAGGAGGGTCGTGAACGCTGCTGTCTGAGGCCAGGTGGCCACCTCTGCGAGAACACTCCTCTTCCGGCTCCTGGAGGCCCGGCCCAGCTCCCAGGAGGCCTTGGGTTTCCACCCTGTTCTGGGATCCCAGATCACTGGAGAGGTTCCTAGCTGGGATCACTGGGGCTGTCCCTTCCCCATTCCAGGGCCTCTCTCAAACACACTCAGGTCCTGCTCCACCAGGCTCCCTCGCTTGACTGGGAGGCAGGCCAAAGGAATCTCCATGCTTCCTGTGACCTCCTGCCCACCCTGCTCATGGGCTCTGACCCCTGCCTCACCCAGCCCCTCAGCTGGCCAGTGGTTTCTGGCTTGGGTCCCCAGGGCAGGGTCAAAGAAAGGACTGAAGGCTGGTCAGGACCCAGCTGGGCACCTGTCACTCCCTCTCGCCCTTGTAGGTGCCGGTAGCTGTTTTGGTGCTCCTCTCAGCTGCCCACCATGGCCCGGGGGCTGCCCAGCACCGCCAACCTGGCGCGCTTCTGCCAGAAGCTGAACCTGCTGAAGACACTGGAGGAGTCCACCAGGGAGATGTCGCTGCAGCGCCACCTGACCACGCTGCACCTGACCCTGCTGGGTGTGAGTGGCGTGATGGGCTTTGGCCTCTATGTGCTCATGGGCACCGTGGCCAAGGAGATGGCTGGCCCTGCAGTGCTTGTGTCCTTCAGCATGGCTGCTGTGGCCTCCTTGCTGGCATCCTTTTGCTATGCGGAGTTTGGGGCACGTCCGCCTGGCAGGGGCTCTGCTTACCTGTTCACCTACGTGTCCATGGGTGAGCTGTGGGCCTTCCTCATTGGCTGGAATGTGCTCCTCCGGTGCCTCATTGGTAGCGCCGCCATGGCTCGCACCTGGAGCAGCTACCTGGATGCCATCTTCAGCCACCAAATCCGCAGCTTCACTGATGGCCATGTGGGCATCTGGCAGGTGCCCTTCCTGGCCCAGTACCCAGACTTCTTGGCTGCTGGCATCATACTTTTGGCCTCCACATTCATCCTCTGTGGAGCCCGTGTTTCTTCCTGGCTCAACCGTACCTTCTCTGCCATCAGCCTGGTCGTCATCCTCTTCACCATCATCCTGGGTTGTGTCCTGGCCCGCCCGCACAACTGGAGCACTGAGGAGGGCGGCTTTGTGCCCTTTGGCTTCTCTGGCATCATGGCTGGTGCCGCCACCTGCTTCTATACCTTCGTGGGCTTTGATGTCATTGTTGGCTCCAGCGAGGTGGCCCAGAACCCACAGCGAGCCATGCCTATGGCCATTGTCATCTCTCTTGGCCTGGCGGCTGGCACCTACATTCTCACTTCCACTGTGTCCACCCTCATGGTGCCCTGGCACAGCCTGGACCCAGACTCAGCGCTCTCTGATGCCTTTTACCAGCGGGGCTATAGTTGGGCGGGCTTCATCGTGACAGCTGGTGCGATCTCCGGTAAGGGGCCCTTCCCCCTTACCGCAGGTAAGGTGGGAGGGGACAGGGTGGTGGTCCCCTGCCCTAAACCTCCCAGGGAACATCTCCATCTGATCCTGTGTTCCCAGTTGCATCCTGGGCCCAGGAAGGGGCTAATGATTAGACTCCCCACCCAGGCTGGTTGGGAGGGACCTACTCACAGCGCACAATTGTACATAGAATGTCAGCTCTGGCCACGTGTTTCCAGATCCTTTCCTGGCAGAGGACTCAGCCATCATCAGATTCTCCAGTGGGTCTGTCACCTAAACTGGGATGTCCCATTCCTGGGTGGTGAGGGGGAACAATCCAGCATCCCACATACACTCAGGCTCATGCTGAGGGCCCAGATAACCTCATGTCTGTGTTCCCAAGGGGCAAACCATGACCTGGCCCCCACTAGCGGCCCCAGGTGGGCCTGTCCACCATGCTGACCAGTCTCCCACGCTCTGCCACAGCCATGACCACTCTCCTGCTCAGAATCCTCATTTTCCTGCCACGCATGGTCTATGCCACGGCCGCCGATGGGCTCTTCTTCCAGGTGTTTGCCCACGTGCGCCCCGGGATGCAGGTGTCCGTGGTGGGCATCCTGGTGTTTGGGATCCTCATGGCTTTCCGGCACTGCTGCTAGATCTCAGGGCATTGGTCCAATTTGTGTCCGTCGGCACACTGCTGGTCTACACCTTCATGGCCAGCGGCATCATTGTGCTACGCTTCCAAAAGTCCCCTCCATCCAGTTACCTGGGCCCAGTCAGCCCTGTGGGCACAGAGCAGGCCTCAGCCGCTGAGCCTGGGCAGCTGCGACCAGCCCTGAGGCCCTACCTCGGCTTCCTGGGTGGGTGCCGGCCTGGAGCCACCGTGGCTTGGGCACTTGGTGTCCTGGTGGCCTCAGCCATCACTCTGGACTGCGTGCTGGTCTTTGGGGACTCTGCCCTGCACCTCCCGCTCTGGGGCTACACCCTGCTGCTCCTGCTTAATTCCATCATGTTTCTGCTCAGTCTCCTCGTCCTGGGGGCCCACCAGCAACAGCGCCAGCGGGACGCCTTCCAGGTACTTCCTCCAGCCAACACCCCTCACCCTCAGCCCAGCCAGCTCCCCTCGTCCCTTCCTCCTCTGCCATGGCAGGATGAACCAGGGATCACAGGGTGGGAGAGGCCAGCACTCCATCCCCCTCTTTCTGCATGGTGGTGGGCACTTTTCTCCAGAATCTCTAGAGGCAGAGAAAGGCTCTGTGGACTCCTGAGAAATCAGGCCCTGGGCCAGCAGACTTTCCCACAGCCCAGCCCAGCTCTGCCCTTGCCCCCTCAGGTTCCCCTGGTGCCCCTGACTCCAGCCCTGAGCATCCTCCTCAACATCTTCCTCATGCTGCACCTGAGCCACCTGGTCTGGCTGAGCTTCTCCATCTGGCTGCTGATCGGTGAGTGGGGGCCAGGCTGGGAGCCCAGGTGGGCTGCAGGAGTAGGGCAAGCAGGGAAGCAGGGCTGGGACCTGCCCTCAGGCTTGTACCCCCATTGCAGGACTCGCGGTGTATTTTGGCTACGGCATCACAGCAAGGAGAACCAGCGGGAGCGGCCGGGGTTGACTGCCACACTTGACAGCCTGGAGGAGACAGCACAGGCCCTGCAGCCCCCTAGCCCTGCACCGGCCCAAGATCCTGGCTGTACAGAGCCGTCCACAAGTCCATGATGACCACTGGGGGCCTGCCTGGGCTGGCAGCCTCTTCTATTCAGGGCAGCTTGTGTTTCCAGGCCTGCCAATGCTGGGAGTTCCTCAGGATCTTAGCCCAAGTGCCGAGCTTCGAGTCTTTGGGAGTGGGCCACGGCTGGCACTAGTGTGGTGGACTCTGCCCCGCACCTTCCAATTTATGAAGAACTCAAGCTACCTTGGCAGGTGGAGTAGGGTGGGCAGGGAAGAGGCCCCTAGCCCCTGGGATCCACAATAATAAGCGCTCAGCCAGCCACATGGCCTGTTGCCATGTCTACTGTGGTATTCTTCATGGCAATGAGTCCTAATCTGCCCCCAGAAACCAGGCAATTATCTCCAATACATGGCAAAGATGCTGAGGTTCTGTAAAGGGGAGGTGCCAGCCCTGGGACAGCCTGAGCCAGAGACACAGCCAGGCCTGTGTCCCGGGGTTCTGCCTTCAGGCCATGCCCTCTGGCCAGATCAGAGGAGAGCTAGACACACCAGGCAGAGGGGTCCCAGGCAGGGTGTGAACAGGCACCTCCCAGGCTCCCCACATGGCCCCGTAGGGGCAGATCCATAGAGCAGAGCCAGGATACCAAGGAGGTTGCCTAGAGAGGACAGTGGAGTTCTGGGGTTCCCTTGGTTTCCCAGGGCTCCCAGAGAGCAGGGCATGTGCCTGAGGCCTCCCCCAGGATGTAGAGCCCACCTGTCTGGGTACACGCATGTCTCAGGCACAGGCCCACAGGCTCTCCTGGGGGTGCACAGCCACGTGCAGCCTGAGACACAGCGGTTTCCAAGCTCCGGGCTGCCCACAGCTCTACAGCTGCCTCTCTCCAGGGCTTTGAGATGAAGGTCCGGGATGGGACCCACGCCTGCAGGTGGGGGCACAAGCACCTGGGCCTGCTCCAGGTACTTTCTAGCCCACCTGGTGGCTGTGAGTTCCCAGTCCTTGGGGGTCCCCAGGCCCACCCTGCACCCCCACTGGTCTCCCCAAGGCCACGCTACATCTGCCATAGACACCCCCACCTCCCCGTTCCTGCCTGTAAGGACCACACAGGAAGCTGCTGGCTCTGGCAGCTTTACTCCTCGGCTCTCTGCAGCCTTGACCTCAGCTTTCTCTGGGCCCCAAGGACGACCAGGTACCTGTGACCCCACTCCAATAAGCAGGCTCAGGGCCATGTTCTCTCACCCTGGCCCTTCTGAACCCACCTCCCATGGTTACAGCTCTGGGGACAGAGAGGAGGAGGGACCCCAAGGCTTTGCTGAGGCTCCAGGTGCCAGATGATTCCAGATGCTGCCCAGCCTGAGCCCCAACCCTGGCCCTCCCCAACCTGGCCCATGTCGCTCCACCAGCTAGCTGCCAGCATGCCCCTGGTCACCAGGGACCCATAAGAAGGCAGCCCCTTGTCTCCCTGGGGTGGGTACCCCCAAATCCCTGCCCCTCCCTGGAACCAAGAGAGAGCTTGGCTTCAGCAGCCCCCATGCCTCTCCTCCAGACCATGGGCTCAGGGGCATGGGGACATTCTTCAGCAGGCGGGACTCAGGCCCCTGGGGGTATTCCAGAGCCAGAACCAGGCCAGCCCGCTGGGTGCTTCCGTGTCCTCTGTTAGGGACATTCTTTCCACCCCTTGGGCTCCACTTGAGATCTTGGTCAGAGTGTGGTCCTTGTGCAGTTGCCTCAGGTTGGGGTGGGCAGCTGCCCAGACACGATCTCAGGTGTGACCTTGGGCAGCAGTGACATATGTGTCCAGATATACAGCCTCCCCACCCCATGGCTCCCAGGAAGCCCCGTGAGCAGGTCCCACGGCTTGGGGCTGGTGGGTCTCCAAGGAGACATATAGCAGGTCCCAAAGGACCATGTACCCACCAACTCAGCCCCTCCAACCTCCCTCATCCCAGCCCTCCACAGCCAGTGGGCTGCTACCAGGAAGGGGCTGGTCCTCACAAGCTGAGCAGGTTTGCGCCCAAGAGGTGCCTGTGTCCTTGCCTGGGGTCCTAAGGCATGAGATCATCTGCCCACCATACTCCTTACTCCATGGATGAGGTCCAGAGCTGGGAGGGAACCTGCCCTAGGAACCCAGCCCCAGAGCAGCTGAGACGACTTCTCCTGTCAGGCTCCTTTCTCCCTTTCCTTGGACTCTGGCTGCACAGACCCCAGGGCAGAGCTGCTGAGAGGGGAGGGGCTCTACTGTGAGGGGAGTGCTGGCAGGGGGAGGAGCGCTGAGAGCCAGGCAGGGCCAGAGTTGACCACAACCAATGTGGGGACAGCTGGTGAGCAGGGAGCTGCTGGGAACACTGGAGACAGACTGGGAAAGTGTTCTCCAGACCCAGACCCAGCAGGAGCCCCACTGGACCAGCGCCCTGTATCGTGTTCCCCTGCAGGTCCCTATACAAAACTGGCTGCGGTGGTCCCAGGAAGCACCCTGGCTGGAGTTGGGGTAGGGAGAGTCTGCCTGGGAGCTGAAGGGAGGAGTTCTCCCCCCACCCCCTGCCCTGGTTCTGCTAGGGCTTCATCCATGGTTCCCAAGGTTGCACCCCCACCCTTCCCAACCCCCAACCCCACACCAGCAGACAAAGGCCACAGACCTGAGGAATGGGCGAGCAACTGGGTGCCAGGGCCACCCTGGTGACAGTGTCCAGCTCCCAGCAGCTCTAAGGCACCTGGGCAGCTGGATGTGGGGGTGGGGAAGCCGGCTCTGTCTGCTCAGGGTTGGCAGTGCCTTTCGGGGCCTTTGCCTGCAGATGAGGACAGCAGGCCGGGGCTCCAGCCACCATCCTCCAAAGTGTGGTCCAGGGTCCAGCCAGGCCCGCAGCTCCCCTCCTCAGACTTGGTCCTCCAGGAGAGATGGTCTTCCCCAACCACGTACAACAGCAGCAGGTCACAGGAGAAGGGGATTTGCGAGAGGCAAGGCAGACCCATGTCCTGGCCCCCAACCTGCCATTCTGCTGCCTCCCCAGCTCTCACCCCGAGACTAAACGTCATCACAGGGGCCCGGGTGTGCACTCCGGAGGCACACGCTTGCCGGCAGCCAGAGGGAGCCACGTTGGCCAGACTCACCACACCCAGCCAAGCTGCTCCAGTGCCCAGAGTGAGGCTTGAGGGGATGAGCCCGAGCTTCCCTGCCTGAGGGAGACCTGGGCTGAGCCTCTCTGGCTGTGGCTGTTGCCCCATCCCACCCCTCACCCCTGCCTATCCCCACCCACCCTAGCCTGGCCCCTACCCGCCCAGTGATGAGGATGTTGAAGCGGATCCCGTACAGCACGGACTCTCTCTCCAGACCCTGTCCACCACGGAGCCACCAGCAATGCTAGGTCCTCTGAGACCCCTCCAGCAGCGGGCACGAGGTCCCTGATGCAGAACACGGGGCAGTAGGGGCTGAAGTGTAGGCCACAATGGCAGCACTTGAAATAGGTGGCATCCCAGGTCTCCAAGGCATTGGGCCTGAGAGGGGGTGGGGCGAGGGGGTCAGGCCAGTCAGGGGACAAGAAGGATCTGGGGCAGCCAGGACCCACCATGCTGACCTGGAGAAGTTGAACTTGCTGAAGGTGACAGTGTTTTGATGAACAGCATGAAGTTCTCAGCCTGGAACAGCAGGGGCTTCCCGCAGGTGGGGGAGGTCAGGGGCAGGCTCTGCTGGTCCTGGGACCTGCCCTGGGTGTTGGTGACACTTACATGGGCACAGTGTCACTCTCCATGGGGCACCAGCCCCGGATCTCACAGGTCCTGTGGGTCCCGTTGAACTCCACACACTGGCCCATTTTTATGCCTTGAAAACACAAGACAAACTCCAGGCCCTCAAGTCTCCACAGGGCCTGGGAAGTGCGTGGGCAGGAGGCTGTTGGCAGAAAGAAGAGACGCAGAGGCACCACCGGGCCTACATGCGGGAGCCACCAAGGGTCCCAGCATGGCCCCCTGAAACCCCACCCCAGTGGAGGTGCTGGAAGACAGGCCTACAGATGTGGCTGTGCGTCCCCGTCTCCCCTTCAGGACAGTCTTCGTCAGCCCAGCGGTTCACCAGTGGGGTGGAGGGTGCTGAGGTGATGAGAGAATAGTGTCGCCCAAGCCCAGGAGGTGTCTCCTCTTCGTCACCCAGCCCTGCATTCCCCAGGGACACGCTACTCCCCTGCTTAACTTTCCGGTGTCCCCTGAGTCTGATGGCACATGGGAAAGCTGCACGGTGCAAAGAGAAGGTAGTGGTCAGAGGGGGGAGAGCGAGCAGGCCCAGGCAGATCAGGGTGCAGTGCTGTATCCCAAGGCAGAGCAAGACTCCTTCCATTCTGATATTACTGTTCTTGGTGGGAGCGGAAGTGACTCCTCAGGGCCCAGCTCCTCTGGTGCAATTAGGATGACAGAATAGAGAAGGTGGAGGGACCCTGGGAGGCTAAGTTCATGCCAGGGTGGAGGTGCTGGGCGTGGCAGACAAAGGGCGGGACCCTTATCAGAGGACTTTTAGTGATGTGGGACCCCACGCACTGTCCAAGGGACCACAGGCTAGTCCCTTCCAGGCTTGTTCTGCTGTGAAACAGGGACATTACTGCCTGTACATGGTCACAGACTTCTGGGCATCAGCGAGGAGGGGATGGTGGCGAGCTTTCTGGGAGTCCCAGACCTGCAGAGGAAGCAGCCTCAAGCATCAGGCACTCGCACGGACATGGTTCTGCCAGGTGGTGGGTGGATGCCGCTGTCCAGGGCCCCTGGCTCATGGGCAGCAGGAGGAACACAGCACCAGGGTGGCAGGGAAGGCTCGAGGACGTGGTGGCCACCATCATGGAAAGGGAGACTTCCCAGGGTGGAAAGCAAGGGCTGGCAGGCTCTGATGGTGTCACCTGTGAGGGCTCAGCCTGGCTGCTGCATGGAGTGCACCTGGGGGCCCACAAGCAGACCAGAGGCACAGCGGGGGAGGCAGGGAAACCCGTCAGGAGGCGGAATGGACAGGAGGTGGGCAGGGAGGTGTGGAGCCGGGTCCAGCTATAGCCCTGGTAGACGGCATGGCCCTCAGTGGATGAAAAGAGGCTGCAGTGGGAGAGGAAGAGGGTTTCTCATTGGAAGTGGTGGGCGTGCATCAGGAGGCAGCTGTGCTCGGGGCAGGTGGTCACCGGGGCTACAGCTGGGGCGTCGACAGAACAGAGGTGGAAACTAGGGTTGTAGAGGATCTGGGCGGGGGTAAAAGGGGCCAGAAATGCAGCGTGGGAAGGGCAGAGGAGGACACAGACCACAGTGCCCAGGTCAGGGAGGAGAGCATTAGGGGCCCCAGACCCCTCCACATCAAGCTCAAGCCTTTAGTTCCCAGGCCCCCCACTCTTCCAGATGCACCTTTGTGAATGCAGTACCTCTGGCCTGGCTTCCTGCCCCGTCCCCTTGTCTACCTGGAAACCTCTTACACATCCCCAAGACCCCTGTCCCGGGCCACTCCTCTGTCAGGCCCTTCCTGAGCCCGGCCCTGTGACAGGGCCAGCACCCTCTCTGGCATCATGTGCCCCTCTTGTACACACTTGCTGCAAGGGTGGTGTCAGAGGTGTCAGCGCCTGGCAGCAACACCAAGGCACCCACCTGTGGCAGCTCCACGAAGTCAGCCATGTCCCACAGCCGGTTCCCCAGCTCCTCAATCTGGGACACGGAAACCCTTTGAGTTTGGTGATGACGGAAATCGGGGGTCCAGGTCCTGATCCTGGTAGCCTTTTGTGGCGAGGAGGGCCCACCTGGGGAGGAGGCAATGGGCAGTGTGGTGTGTACCGGCACTCAGTGAGCAGTGGCAGAGCTGGGCCCCACCCACTCAGCCCCTAAACCCTGTAGGCTCCCAGCACAGAGTTCAGAGGCCCCGCCTCTTCTCCACCCTCATTTCCACCCCAAACACCCTGCACAGCCCAGAAGCCCTGGCCATGCATCGGAGAGCCAATGCTCTCAGACCCAGATGCCCACCACCACCTCCTTCCCCAGCCTTCACCCTCCCCTGCCTCGGCCAGACCCAGCTCCCTCCTTAAACGCTCGCCTGACCCAGCCACCACTGTGGTCTTTCTCAGGGGCCCCAGGGCTCTAGCTCTCGCAGGAGCCAGGGACTACCTCCTGCCCCTCCCGGGGCCTCCTGGGCAGAGTGAGACCCATCCTGCTCTGTGCCCAGAGCCCAACACGGGGCTGGGGACAAGGCCCAGGAAAGGAGGCAGGTGGGCACACAGGAGGACACAAGCACGCGGCTTGCTCTTGTACCTGCTGCCTCTAGACAGATGGAGATCCTTCCTTTTGCCCCCACCCTGTCCCAACCTGCCCCCTCCACTACCACCAGTCCAGCCCCTGAAGAGTCACACCCCTCCCTCAGCCCAGCAGGAACAGTCACTGTCCCTGAAGGCAACCTGCCCAGGAGCCACTCTCTTACCCCACCAGAGAGAAGATGACCTTGAGCTGCAGAAGCCTCTGCAGGGTGCCCAGTCCCCAGTTCCTGGTCATCACCTACTTCTCAGTTTGTAATCCAGAAGCCCCCAGCCTGTCACAGCCCTCGGGGAGCCCACGCTCTCAGCTCCTGCTGGCTGCTGGGGAGCAGGGTCAGCAGAGCAGCTGCAGCCCCAGCTGAACAGGAGGTAACGCAGGCGCCCAGTCCAGGCCAGGCCAGCAGCTGTTACAGGGACACTCCCACTGAGGGCAGGACCCAGCCCCACTCCCGCCCTGGGCTCAGTGCCCACCCCCAGCTGCCCTGGGCCTCCCTTCCTCTCCAGACTCCCTCTGCCTGGCCCTGCGAGTCAGAGAGGAGCAGCCGTTCCCCTACCCTTTGGCCTCACTTCCTTGGGGGCTGAGAGGATGACAGGTGTTATAGGTACATTGAGAAGGAGACAGGGGGGTCGTAGCGGCCCAGAGGAGGGATCAAGGAAAGCTTCAGGAAGAAGGGACCTCGGAGCTGACACCTGCAGATTCTGAAGTTCAACAAGCACAGCTGGGAAGGAATGCTCCTGGAGGACGAAGCCGCATATGCGACGCTAGAGCCTGAGAGAGAACTGGGACCCACACAGTGGGAGCGTGACTCTGGCTCCAGAGAGGAGGGTGGCTGGCTCTGCAAGGTTCCCAGGCCCTCCTGTGTGATGCCGGGCAGAGCTGACGCACCCCGCTAGCACAGGGACTAAAGCCCAGCTCTGGAGTCAGGCATGGTCCCAAGTCCGCAGAAGGGAGGTGACGCTGGATCCACACGGGACAGCAGGGGGAACAAGCGCCCGCGAGGCGGCCAGCCCTGCGCCTGGCCCATGGGGCGCGCCCTTCTGCGCCCTGACCAGGAGCAGGCTCAAGGGCAGCGTGGGCCAGCGCTGGTTTCTGCAGCACCAACAGCACGGGGTTGCCTGGGCCACTGCCTACTGGCTGCTGGCCACGCCTGTTCACTGCACGCCACATTCAATTGGTCCATACCGCCCGCGGGTCCGCCCACATCCCCGGATGTGCTCTAGGTGGTGCCTGGCTCAGTCCCAGCCTCAGTGCCAGAGACTGCGAACTGGTCATAACCATGAGGGGTCCCTGTGAAAGGTCTGGGGAGAACGAAGAGCAGGAGGAAGAAGCGGCAGCGGCTGCTGGGCGTCCTGCAGGGGTCCTGGAGGCCGAGGACCCTTCAGATGCGGATTCAGACTCCTACCTGAAGACAGTTGCCCCAGGCCAGTGGGTTCAGGCCTGTCTCCTCACCTTGGGGGCTTCTAGGCAGGAGTGGAGGGGGCAGGCTGGGGCCAAGGGTGCGGGCGACCCTTGTCCAGCAGAGAGCGCATCCCTCTGTGGGACCCCTTCAGGGCAGCCCGCGGCTCCTCCAGCCCCCTGCCCTCCTGGAAATGCTCTTGGCAGCATCAGTTGTTCCACCATCAGAACACGCTTCCAGAATGATGTTAAAATACAAAAACCTAGCCAAACCATCTAAGAAGGGGTGTCCCACCCTTTCCTGAAATGAGATCAGGGCTGGGTTTTCCCAACCCACAGGAGAAACTAAGCTGATGGATGTATAGAACTTAGAGAAGGAATAAACGAAGGTAAAATAAAACAATGTTCAGTTTTTATTTTTCTTATTCTTAACTGATCTAACAGATTCATTTTGTTCAAAATAATAATCGTAAAAATAAATTTAGTGATAATAGGTCATGGATAAGAGAAATGTAGGAGAGCCATTTTATAAGCGATGGGAGGGAGGAACTGGGGAGACTGTCATAAGGGAGCTGCACTAACCATGAAGAAACACAGTGTTATTTCAAAGTGAACTGAGCTTAGTTGTAAATTTATATTGTAAGCTCTAGGGAAACCATTTAAAAACTTTAAAAGAAGTGTAAATCATATGCTAAAAGAAAAGAAAAAGAGGAATCATATAAAATGCTCAATTAAAACCAGAGAAGACAAAAAATGATTTAAAAAGTGCAAAACAAAAAAAGAAAGATCAAAAGCAATGGATAGAAACAGTTGCAAATATGGTGGATATTAATCCAACTATATCAATGATCACTTTAAATAGAAATGGTCTAAATACAGCCATTAAGAGACAGAGACCATCAGAATGGATTAAAAAACTAAGAACGAACCATATGCTGTCCACAGAAACCCATCTTCATTATAAACACACAGAGAGGTTAGAAGTAAAGGACAGAACAAGATCAGCCAGGAACACACATCCAAAGAGAGCTAGAGCAGCTGAATTAATGTCAGACAAAGCCAAATTCAGCACAAAGAAAATTCTCAGGGATAAAGAATGGCATTCCCTAATGTTAAAGGGGTCACTTCTCCAAGAAGACGTAACAGTCCTTAAGATACATGCATCTAACAACAGAACATCAAAATATGTGAGGAAAAACCTATAAAACTGCAAAGAGAAATAGACAAATCCACTATCCTAGAGGACAGACACGGAAATAGACAAATCCACCACTACAGCAGGAAACACTGCTCTCTCAGGAACTGACAGATGCAGCAGGAGAAAACCAGTAAAGACAAACTGAACTGTTCACCATCAACTGGATCTGATTAACGTTTATAAAATACGGCATCCAACAAAGCAGAATACACAGTCTTCAAAAGCTCACATGAAACATTCACCAGACAGCCCACATTCTGGCTTAAAAAAGCCCACACCTCAGCAAATTTAAAACAACAGAAATCAGATAAAGTATGTTCTCAGACCAAAAAGCACTTCCAAGTAGGAAACAAAAACAGAAAGATAGCTGGAAAATCCCAAAATATTTGGAGATTAAACAAAACATGGATCAAAAAAAGAAGTCTCAAGACAAATTTCAAATATTTTCCACTAAATTAAAATAAATATACAACTTATCAAAATGTGTGGAATGCAGTGAAAGCAGTACCCAGAGGGAAATTTATAGCATCGAACGCACATATTAAAAAAAAGAAAGATCTGACACGATAATCCAAACTATAGGAAAAACAGGAAAGTAAGCCTAAAGCAAACAGAAGAAAGGAAATAATAAAAATTACAGCAGAAATTAAGGACACTGAAAATGGGAAATCAAGAGAAATCAATAAAAACAAAACTAGTTCTTTGAAAAGATCAAAAGCATGGATAAACCTCTAGCCAGGCTAACTGAAAGAAAAAAGAGAGAAACACAAATTAGTAATATCAGGAATGAGAGAGGGGCTATAATTACTGATCCCATGAACATTAAAACTCATCATCTTCCCTGATGAGTTCTGTTGGATCTATAGCAAATCTTCAAATGAACTAATTCAAATCTTTCCCTAACACTTTCACATTTGCCCTTTAATTTATAAACAAAATATTGATGAAGATATGATTTAATGTTTAAATCATTTCCAACTGGTAAGACTCTATTATTCATAAATTAGACATCACCAAAATGCAAAACTTTTGGGATTCAAAGGACACCATTAAGAATGTGAAAAGACAATCCACAATACAGAGAAAAAGTTGCAACTCACACCTGATAAGAAACATACCTAGAATACATAAAGGACTACGACAACTCAGGTATAAAAAGACAAATAACCCAATTTAAAGATGGGCCAATGAGCTGAACAGACATTTCTCCAAAGATATGCAAATGGCCACTGAGCACGTGAAAAGATGTCAACATCATTAGCCATCAGAGAAACACCAATCAAAACCACAGTGTGATATCATTTCACACCCGTAGGATGGCTATAATCAGAAAGACAGATGGTAAGTGTTGGTGAGGATGTGGAGAAACCAGAACCCTCACACACTGGCAGGAATGTAAATGGTGCAGTCACTTTGGAAAAATTTCTTGCAGGTATTCAAATAGTGAAACAGAGAGTTACCATGTGACCCAGCAATCCCACTCCTAGGTATACACATAAAAGAAATGAAAACAGATGTCCACACAAAATCTCATACAGGAATGTTCACAACAGCAATATTCACAATAGCCAAAAAGTGGATACAACTCAAATGTCCCTCAACTGAGGAAAGGAGAAATACCCTGTGCTACAGCCACACAGTGGATATTATTCAGCATCAGAATCAATGAAGGGCTGACCCACGCCACAACATGGATGGACCCTGAAACCATTATGCTGAGTGAAAGAAGCCAGACACAGAAGGTCACACATTGTACAATTCCACTGATATGGAATGTTCAAAATGGGCCAAACCATAAAACAGAAAGTGAATTTGTGTTTGCCTAGTAGGGGTTAGGGGAAATGGGACTGTCTCCTAACGAGGAAGGTCATTCTCTTAGAGGGATGATGGGAAACTTCCAGAAATGATTGTGATGATGTTGCAGAATTCTGTGAATATTCTAAAAAAACACTGAATTGCACACTTTAGAGTGTGACTTGTATTGCATGTGAACTGTATCTCACTAAAGCTGGTACGATGACTAACACACTGCATTGTGCATTGTCATAGAAATATGCCCCAGAAGGGAGCACAGAATCTTGTTCACTCACTTCAAAGGATCTGAACTAGGGTAACGAAAACCCAGAGGAATTCTGTTAGTTAACATTCTAGGAAACATGACATCCTGAAATATTCATGAGGATTTCCATGTTTTAATGTTTTTTACAAAAAGGCACCCAAGGTTTAAAGAAACATATTCACAAGAATCAGGAAAGAATCATCATCACTCAGGGGGTGGGGAACACGTGGAAGTCATCAAACGGGAGAGAAGTGTAAGAGTTTGTGTCACATGGGTGTGCACCCTGAATATGAAAGTGGACCCACATTTATTACTGCTTAACCCAAAAGATGACCTCAGAAGTCAAATAGCACAGTTAACAATACCTGTTTCAAAAGCATCAGTTTCTGAAAAACTAAAATATTAAGAAATAAATACTTTGCAATCATGAAGAACTGAATCTTCTAAATTCCCAGTTTTAACACCAAAAACTCCTGAAGATTCCATTGCATACTCCTTGGAGTGACTCTCCTCCTCCTGGTTGGAATGGATTCTGGAAGTGATAGATGCCTTAAGGATAAAACTAGAAAGAATCCAACGGTGTTTTTAAAAGGCTATTTGTTGATCCTGAATCTAATCCTAAACTTTGTATCAGAAAACAGACATCAATGCAGATCACCAGAACCAGCAGGCAGAGCAGCAAAGGATCATGAATAATTCAGTACTTTTGCAGTGATAGTTCAGGACTTGTGTCTATTAAGATTCATCAGGCTTTAATGTACTTTTCACGAGTGATCAAAAACAAACGCATTCAGATTTGTCACAAAGGTGTGTTCCTGTTCTTCATACCAATCTTTTTCTCCCTTAGTTCACGTGACCATCACGGACCACAGTACACTGCCCTGGGTGCACACCGCTCACCTGGGCCAAGGTTCCTGAGGTGCTGGAGCCACAGAAGTCCCCGCTGCTTAGCCAGGTGACAGCTCCAACCTCTGCCTCTTCCACTTCTGTCCTGGGCAGGTTAGGAGGACCCACCCACCCAGCCTAGGGGCTCTCAGGTGGCTGTCGTGACCCAGTCAAGGTTTAATGACTTTTAGGGCCCAGGGTCACCAAGTATGAATACACAAAGAAGCTACTCTCTACGCACGTTATGATCATATCAAGGACCATTCTTAACACTAAAAACAAAGAATGTTGTTTCCAGAATAAAGGACAGACCTTCCTGTGAAACAGCAGTTGCCAAGCTTCCCCTGATGTGTGTGTGTACATAACATATAAATCACACACACCCACGCCTTTCTAAGGGGTTTCCTCCTCTCTAAATGGAGATGATGACTAAGCTACCTCCCAGGGATGTGGTGAGAATTAAGCACAGGGACAGTGTTGGATCCAGTCCCAGCACGGAGTAAGAGGGAAGAAGTGTCAGCCACCTGATTCTCACACACGTCTCCTCCTGTCCTTGATCTGCTCACTGCCCTCCGTCAGGCAAGACTGTCATGGGCCAGCCTGGAGCAGAGCCTGGTCGTGGGAACCAGGCCTTGGAGAGGCCTGGGTGGGGACACCAGGTCACTGGGCAGGGGCCCCATAGTTTCATTTGTACAACGCAGGGACAGCCCTTGGAATGCAAAGAAGGAAATGCTGAGGGCAGAGGGAGCCCCAGGAGCAGCTGCCTCGGGTCCCCAGGAAGAGCAGAACCGCAGCCCCCACCACAGCAGGAAGGCCCGAGAGTCTTACCCAAGCGCAGGAGCCCATGGCTAACTGCATGCAGCCCCACAGGAAGGCCAGCAGCACAGCACAGGCGGGCTCACGGAAGGTGCAGAAGGAGACCAGGAGGGACATGATGGCCGTGGGGCCCAGAGTCACATCCTGGGAGGTGCCCGGGAAGAAATGCAGGGAGCACCCATGAAGGCAGGGTAGAGGCCGTACTGTTGGGAAGAGAGAGGGATGAGCACCCAGGAGGCAGGCGGCACACCCACGGGGTCCCTGTGGTTATCGTCTGAGCAAAGGAGTCTGTGTGTCCACTGGGTACTTGGGGCACACCAGTGCACACAGGCAGGGTAAACGCTCACTCTCTATTATCCACAGTGTGACCTGCAGGGATCAGGGGACCTCTTTTCTCCCCCACCCAAATGGGGCCCTGGGTGCCACCTGCGGGAGCACAAAGGCCTGTGAGCTTCTGTGTGTGAGTCTGAGAAAGCGTTCTTAAGGCTGCAGTGAGTCATCCCGCTGCCCCATCAGGCAATCCAGAACTAGCCGGGTGCCTAAGTGTGACAAGTGTGACAAGAGCAGTTACAGGGACGAGTGTCTGCCCAAAGGCAGTCACAGGCTCTAGATTGTAAACCAAGGCTTCTTGGCCCCATGGGGCTGGAACCCTGGGTGCCCCGCTTGTCTGGAGGGGATACTATGCATTTCTACTCTGCTTCTGGGTGGGCTCTGAGGCTTGGAGTGGGGTCAGGGCTTGGGGAGGGCATGTGGCCAGCAGCAAGGACAGACATCTCATCCGGGGAAGGAGTCAGGCCACCTCAGCATAGGCCAGCACCTGGGGAATGACCTTGAGCCCCGCCAAGAACCTGGCAATGAAGCCCATCTTCAGCCACTGCACACAGGGACAGCCAGGTGGGGATGGACAGCTTTCTCTGCAGGGCAGCAGCGGGACAGCAGAGGGCTGGCTGGGCCAGGCAGGGGCCTGAGGGCCTGGCCTGAGCCAGCAACTTCCCAAAAGAGGGCATGCCTGGGGGCGACACAGACCAGCAGTCAGGGTCCAGGCTTCAAAGAACCCAGCAATAGGGCCGGGGGGCCAGGGACATCAGGAGAGGCACAACCTCTCTCCCCTCCAGGGGGTCTGACCCAGATGGTTAAATCCCCTCTTGCTGGTCTGAGATGGGAAGCCAACCACTTGTGCAGAGTGGGCCTCAACCAAAGGTGGAGTGTCACTCTCCCCTGCTCACTGCTCCTAGGTGAGCAAACTCTAGGTACCCAAACCCTAGGTGCCTTCTCTCCCTCCATCAACGCTGGCCAGGAAGAATGTGAGACACGATTTCTCAATGAGAAGCCTAAACGCTAATTAGACTCAAGGTTTCTCCTCCTGGGAGAATTTGTTTGCTTTTTTTTTTCCCCTCCCCAGAGAATTTAACAGGGAGCAGAGCAGAGAGAAGCAAGGTCCAGGGTGCACCCTCGCCTGGCTGGTGGGGTGTGGGTAGGGGGATTGGAGGCCCTGAGAGACCAGAGGATTTCCACGGGCGCAACATGGGGGACTCCACTCACTAAGGTGGGCTGCAGCGCTGGAGGGGGTGTCTCCTATCCTGAGGCCCCGTCTTACCTGTGGCATTCGCATCCCTATGAAGGTCCCATGGATCTAGCTGTTTCTGGAGAACGTTAGAGGCTCCTCGATTAATTCAGGGTGCGCAGCATCCTTTAGGATCCCGGCGCCCCCTGTCGCAGAGCCGGCCTCAGAGCCTCCTCACCCCGCGCCCCGGGAGGCTGCTCTGGGCACAACCCGGCCGCCACCCCGAAGCCGCCTGCCCGAACCCTGGGGTCTAAGGGTGGGACCCCACGCCGGCTAACGGTCCGCGGCCCGCCGGCCCAGCAAGGGGGAGGGCGGCGGGGACCCGGGTGGGGACGCGGTGGGTGGAGAATGCGGGTCCCCGGTGGAGGCCCCCGCACCCTCGGACTCCGCACCGCCCCTGGAGTCCGCCGCGCCCGGGGCGACCCCGGCCCGTCCCCGGCAGCTCGCCCACCCCGTCCCGGGCCTGCCGCCCGCCGAGGACTCACTTGTCGCCGCAACTCGCGGCCTCTGGATGTCGCCTCAGCCGCGTCCGCAGGCACCACAGAGGGAGGAGCAGCGAGGGGCGGGGCCTGAGGTGCACATGTCCTGGGGCGGGGCCGGGAAGTCCGGGGGTGGGGCCTTGACGAGCAGGTGTCCTCAGGGCGGGGCGGATCCGGGGCGGGGTCTGGCGGGAACCTGCCCCCCGCGCGGAGTTGGGCCCGGTAGCCGCTTCCCTGAGCTGCCCGGGGATGGGCAATGACCCAGTCAGTGGGCATCGCTTACGGGGACAATGGTGCCACTCTGTGTCCAGGGCTCCCTATTTTTCTTATACCCGATATTCCCCAGCGTCAGCTGCCCTAGCACAGATTGGAGGGCGGGGTGAGGGAGGCCTCTGTGTTTTGGTTTTCAGGAGCCACGCCCGCGCAGTCGGGTCCTGTGGTCGCATTGACGAGGCCTGGCTGTGGTGTGGGAACGGGCTGTGTTCTGCCTGGAGCAGCCATCACCGCTCGCGGCACCCAAGCCCCACACGGAGGCGGTGAGCAGGGTGGCGGGGGACGCAAAGCCGAGAGCTGATTGATGCCGCTGGGCGGATGGTTCTGGAGAGAAAGGACTTGCAGGCAGACCGTGGAAGGTGGGCCTGTGGACAACTGAGAATAGTCAGCATCTGTGTGGGCTCCAGGACCGGGTCTTAGCCTGAACCGGAGGCCCTGGGGTGAAGAGCCTTTTGTGCCAGTCCGAGCAGGCGGGGCTGTGGCTGGGCTGTGCAGGAGGGTAGTGTGCCGCCAGCCTCGGCGCGAGGGTGAACTGGGACCTTGTGAGCCTTAAACCTGGGGCATCTGGGCCAGCTCTCCCCAGGAGACCCTCCTGCCTCAGCAGCCGCTGCCTGTGCTCCTCTGACCCCTCGTCAACCTCGCTGGCCCCCGCCTCCCTGGGAGGCTGCAGGCAGGCTCTTCCCCGCAGGTGCTGCCCACCCTACCTCTGCTGGCACGTGCCATGCCATCACCCCAAATTCTTGTGTGGACAGATGTCCCCAAGGAAAGGGAACTGGCAGGAGGAGTGTGGTGGCGGGCACGGAAGTGGGGAGAGGCTGCCCAGGTGTTGATGATGCTCCAGCCAGGGAGGAGGACTTGGGGGCGACCAGGTTCACACCCTCTCCAAGGCAGACTTCAGCTGCTAAGCGGTTTTCTGGGCCCAATTTTGTTTGCTTGTTTTAACATAATTTCAGACTTATGAAAAGCTGCTACACACAACATAAAGAACTTTCAGAGACCCTCACCCAGATTTCCGAATTGTTTTGTCCTCTCTCTGTTTATCTGCATAGGTTTCTTTCTGGGCCATTGTAGTAAGTTATAGACAGGATACCCCATAACCTCTTAACATTTCAGAATGTTATTTCCTAAAAATGAGTGCAGTCTCCTTCATAACCACAGCACTTCTTTCCATTCAGGGGGTTACTATTGCTACCAGGCCACCATCTGATCCTCAGACCCACTCGGGTTTCACCAGCTACCCGACTAATGTCCGCTACCCAGGTGGGACCCAGTGCAGGGTCACTCGCTGCGTGCAGTTGTCTCTCTAGTGCCCATCAGTCTGGAACTGTCCCTCAGTCTTTCCTGACCTTGACCCCTGTAAAGCGTGCAGCCTGGGTGTGTGTTGTCGGGGGTTTCCTTAGGATTAGGCCCAGGTTGGGCGTTGTTGGAAAGAGCACTGTAGCCGTGGCCCAGGGTGTCTGTAGCCCATCACTGGGGACATTAGCTTGATCACTGGGCTAAGGGGTGTTGGCCAGGTTTTCCTGCTGTATAGTTGAATAAGTACTTTGTGTCTAAATTAATTAACAAGGTGTCTTTAGTGAGAAAATATACTGAGACTATGCAGTTATCACTAGTGTTCGCATCCCTTGATGATCCTCGGCCAGATCAGTTATTAATAGGTTGGTTGCCAAGTGATGATTTTCTGATGTCATCACTCTTGCATTTATTAGCAGGCACTCTATGGTAAGGAAGACTTTTCTCGTTTATTTGTGTGTATCAGCCTGGACTTGGGGGTCGTTGTGTGATCCACCAGGCTGTAATCATTACTGCTGTAATTGATTTTGATGTCCAGATCGCCCCTGGTTGTGCCAGCAGGAGCCCCTACCTAAGGCCTGTTTTTGTGTCTCCCTCAGGACACCAGCCCTGCCTTTCCCTTCCTACGGCCTCCAGCACACCCGCCTCCTGAAGTGACACATCTCTTATCAGACCCTGCCTCCCACGAGATCTGGAGGTCAGAAACTCTGCTCCAGGTGAAAGCCGAGGCAGCTCTTCTCTGCTTCCATTTCAAAATAAACAGCTCAGCCACCTTCCACCCCATGGGGCAGAGGCCTAAAGACTGCCCCTCATCCTGGGGGTGGTTCTGAATTGTTAGTGTTTTCCTGCTGTGACGTTTAGAAAACAGAGACAGAAGAAAGTTACCCACCTGTCTAACCTATATGTCATGGGCAGTGTTTTTCATCCAAGGATTCCCTCTCCACAGGGTTTGGTTTTGTTTTTCTCATGGTAATGTAATCACTGCCCAGTCTTTTAGTTTCCAGTGGATCCGTGTAAATGCTCTCCCCACCCCACTCCGCCTCTCTGACCCACTCCCCTGTCTATGGAGATGGTTCCTGTGATCACCCTTGTGTGAGTATAAACCCTGCCCCAGCAGCAATCTCATGACGCTGAGTGGAGAGAGCCCTCGAAGCCTTCACCTTGGTCGGCAGGCAGCCCCTGGCCCTTCCATGTCAGGGGATCCAAACAGGAGATGGCAGGGCCCCTTGTCTGCCATGTGCGGGCTCCAGACTCTGCCTCAGGCTTGGGCTGGCTCCCTCCCTCAGCGCACCGCTGGCCCCCTCCCAGGCCAGCCTGTCTCTTCCCAGCATGGCTCGGAGGAATTTGGCCGGTTCTGAGCCTGGACTCTGGGGCTGAGTTGGTAACCAGGAGCATTGCTTGTTGACACCTGGAATGTGGGTAAGATGGGATTCTGACCCTCCTACCTTGTACATGACCCATGGCGTGTGGGTTGCTGTGCTTTTTGAGGCTTCCATGTCATTGTCACAGCAGCACCGGGAGGTGGGGCAGCTGGAATCATCACCCTGTTCACAGAAGGGGACCCCGGTGCTTCCAATGGCTCACAGCTAATGTGGGCTCTGGGCTCTGCCAGCCTGTGGGGAGGGCAGGTGACCAAGACCTGGGCTTACAGGGAGAACCGGAGGGTTGTTTCCTGGACTGAAATGCTGAAGCTCTTTTGTGTATTTAAAATTTTTGGGGGGAATTATGGTAAAATACACAAAACATAAAATTTACCATCTTAAGTATTTTAAAGTGTACAGTTCAGTAGTGTTAAGTATCTTCGCATGGTTGTAATGGATCTCCAGAACTTTTTCATCTTGTAAAACTGAAACTCTGTACCCATTAAACAACAATTCCTCATTTCCGCCTCCTCCCAGCCCCTGGCAACCACGAATCTCCTTTCTGTCTCTATGAATTTGACTCCTCTAGGTACCTGGATAAGTGGAATCACACAGTATTTGTCTTTTCATGACTGACTTATTTCACTCGGCATAGTGTCTTCAAGGTTTATCCACATTGTTGCATATGTCAGAATTTCCTTCCTTTTTAAGGCCGAATAATATTCCATTGTATGGATAGACCACATTTTGTTTTTCCATTCATCTGTTGATGGACACTTGGGTTGCTTCCACCTCTTGGCTATTGAAAATAATGCTGCTATGAACATGGGTATGCAAATATCTCTTGGAGACCCTAGTTTCAATTTCTGGGAGGTATATACCCAGAAGTGGAATTGCTGAACCATCTGGTAATTCTGTTTAATTTTTTGAGGAACCACGATACTGCTTTCCACAGTGGCTGCAGAATTTTACGTTCCTTCCATCAGTGCACAAGGGTTCCGGTTTCTCCACATCCTCACCAATACTCGTTATTTCTTGTCTTTTGACTATAGCCATCCTCATGGATGTGAGGTGGTATCTCATTGTGATTTTGGTTAGCGTTGTCCTAATGGTTAGTGCTGGTGAGCATCTTCTCAGCTCCTTATTGGCTATTTGTTTGTCTTGTTTGGAGAAATTTCTGTTCAAATCCTTTGTCCATTTTTGAATTGGATTGTTGTTTTTGTGGTTTTTTATTAATTTCATAATAGTTTATAACATTGTGAACATTTGGTTGTACACTATTATTTGTCAGTTACCATATAAATGTGTCCCTTCACCCCTTGTGCCCTCCCCCAACCCCCTTCTCCCTGGTAACCACCAAACTGTTCTCTATGTCCAGGTGTTAGTTTATCTTGCTCATATGAGTGAAGTCATACGGTGTTTGTATTTCTCTGTCTGGTGTATTTCACTTAACATAATACCCTCCAGGTCCATCCATGTTGTTGCAAATGAGACGAGTTTGTCTTTCTTTATGGCTGAGTAGTATTCCATTCTGTGTATATACCACATCTTCTTTGTCCAGTCATCAGTCGAAGGACACTTGTGTTGCTTCCACTTCTTGGCTATAGTGAATAATACTGCAATGAACGTAGGGGTGTATAAGCCTCTTTGGATTGTTGATTTCTGGTTTGTTGGATAGATACCCACTAGTGGGATAGCTGGATCATAAGGTATTTCTATTTTTAATTTTTTGAGGAATCTCCATACTGTTTTCCATAGAGGCTGCACCAGTTTGCATTCCCACCAGCAGTGAATGAGGGTTCCTGTTTCTCCACAACCTCTCCAATATTTGTTATTTTTTGTCTTGGTGATTGTAGCCATTCCAATGGGTATAAGTTGATATCTTAGTGTAGTTTTTATTTGCATTTCCCTGATGATTAGTGATGTTGAAGATCTTTCCATGTACCTATTGGCCATCTGTATATTTTCCTCTGCCCATTTTTTGATCAGGTTGTTTGTTTTTTTCTTTGTTCACTTGTGTGAGTTCTTTGTATGTCATGGAGATTAACCCCTTGTTGGATATATGATTTGGAAATATTTTCTTCCAGCTGCTGGGTTGTCTTTTCATTTTGATCCTGGTTTCATTTGTGTTGCAGAGGCTCTTTAGTCTAATGAAGTCTCACTTGTTTATTTTTTCTTTTGTTCCTCTTTTCTGAGTAGACATGAAATTCAAAAGGATTCCTCTATGACATATGTCAAAGAGTGTACTGCCTGTATTTTCTTCCAGGAGTTTTATAGTTTCAGGTCTTACCTTCAAGTCTTTGATCCATTTTGAGTTAATTTTTGTGTATGGCAAAAGCAGATGGTCTACTTTCATTCTTTTGCATGTGGCTGTCTAGTTTTCACTGCACCAAACTTTCCTTTCTGCATTGAATGTTCTTAGCTCATTTGTGGAAGATGAGCTGTCCGTAGATGTGTGGTTTTCTTTCTGGGCTTTCAATTCTGTTCCACTATCTGTGTGTCTGTTTTTGTACCAGTACCATGCTGTTTTAATTATTATATCTCTGTAGTATATTTTGAACTCAGGGATTGTGATGCCTCTAGCTTTGTTCTTTTCTCTCAGGATTGCTTTAGCTATATGGGGTCTGTTGTTGCCCTGCGTGAATTTGAGTATTCTCTGTTCTATTTCTGTGAAGAATGTCATTGGGATTCTGGTTGGGATTGCATTGAATCTGTAGATTGCTTTAGGTAGTATGGATATTTTAACTGTGTTTATTCTTCCAATCCATGAGCATGGGATATCCTTCCATTTCTTTATGTCATCATCAATTTCTTTCAATAATGTCTTATAGTTTTCATTGTACAGGTCTTTCACCTCCTTGGTTAAATTTATTCCTAGATATTTTATCTTTTTTTGTTGCGATTGTAAATGGGATTGTCTTCTTGAGTTCTGTTTCTGTTAGTTCGTTATTAACATATAGAAATGCAGCTGATTTTTATAGGTTCATTTTGTACCCTGCAACTTTGCTGTAGTTGTAGATTATTTCTAATAGTTTTCCAATGGATTCTTTATGGTTTCCTGTATAGAAAATCATGTTGTCTGCAAACAGCAAGAGTTTCACTTCGCTGCCTATTTGGATTCCTTTTATTCCTTTTTCTTGCCTAATTGCTCTGCCAAAGCCTCCCGTGCTATGTTGAATAAGAGTTGGGAGAGTGGGCACCCTTGCCTTGTTCCTGTTCTCAGAGGAGTGGTTTTCAGTTTTTCCCTGTTGAGTATGATGTTTGCAGTGGGTTTGTCATATATGGCCTTTATTATGTTGAGGTACTTTCCTTCTATACCCATTTTGTTGAGAGTTTTTATCATAAATTGATGTTGGATCTTGTCAAATGCTTTCTCTGCATCTATTGAGATGATCATGTGTTTTTTATTCCTCGTTCTGTTGATGTTGTTTATCACATTGATTGATTTGTGGTTGTTGAACCATCCCTGTGTCCCTGGTATAAATCCCACTTAATCATGGTGTATGATCTTTTTAATGTATTGCTTTACTCAGTTTGCCAATATTTTGTCGAGGATTTTTGCATCTATGTTCATCAGTGATATTGGCCTGTAATTTTCCTTCTTTGTATTGTCCTTTTCTGGCTTTGGTATCAGGGTGATGCTGGCCTCATAGAATGTGTTCCTGTGTTAGGAAGTGTTCCATCTTCCTCTATTTTTTGGAATAGTTTGAGAAGGATAGGTATTAAATCTACTTTGAATGTTTGGTAAAAGTTTCCAGAGAAGCCATCTGGTCTTGGACTTTTATTTTTTGGGAGGTTTTTATTACACTTTCAATCTCTTTACTTGTGATTGGTCTATTCAGATTCTGTGTTTCTTCTTGATTCAGTTTTGGGAGGTTGTATGAGTCCAAGAATTTATCCATTTCTTCCAGATTGTCCAATTTGTTGGCATATAGTTTTCATAGTATTCTTTTATAATCCTTTGTATTTCTTTGGTATCCATTGTAATTTCTCCTCTTTCATTTCTAATTTTATTTATTTGAGCCTTGTCTCTTTTTTCTTAGTGAGTCTGGCTACGAGTGTGTCAATTTTGTTTATCTTATCAAAGAACCAGTTCTTTGTTTCATTGATCCTTTCTACTGTTTTTTTGGTTTCAATTTCATTTATTTCTGCTCTAATTTTTATTATTTCCCTCCTTCTGCTGAATTTGGGCTTTATTTATTCTTCTTTTTCTAATTCCATTAGGTGTAATTTAAGGTTGCTTATTTGGGATTTGTCTTGTTTGTTAAGGTGGGCCTGTGTTGCTATGAGTTTCCCTCTCGGGACTGCTTTTGCTCCATCCCATATGAGTTGGTATGGTGTATTTTCATTTTCATTTGTCTCCAGATGTTTTTTGCTTTCTCCTTTAATTTCTTTAATGATCCATTGTTTGTTCAGTAGCGTGTTGGTTAGACTCCACATCTTTGTCACTTTCCCAGTTTTTTTCTTGTAGTTGATTTCTAGATTCATAACATTATGATTGGAAAAGATGCTTGCTATGATTTCAATCTTCTTACATTTATAGAGACTTGCTTTGTTTCCCATCATATGGTCTATCCTTGAGAACGTTCCATCTGCGCTTGAGAAGAATGTGTAAACTGCTGTGTTTGGATGGAGTGCTCTATGTATATCTATTAAATCCATCTGGTCTAGTTTTTCATTTAAGTCCACTATTTCTTTATTGACTTTCTTCCTGGGTGATCTAATCATTGATGTAAGTGGGGTGTTAAGATCCCATACTATTATTGTGTTGTTGTTAATATCTCCTTTTAGGTTTGGTAATAGTTGCTTTATGTACTTTGGTGGTCCTGTGTTTGGCACATATATATTTATAAGTGATATGTCTTGGTGGAGTGTCTCTTTTATCATTGTATATTGCCCCTCTTTGTCTCTCATTACCTGTTTTATCTTCAAGTCTACTTTGTCTGATATAAGTATGGTGACACCTGCTTTCTTTTGTTTGCCTTTAGCGTGGAGTATTGTCTTCCATCCTTTCACTCTGAGCCTGTGTTTGTCTTTAGAGCTGAGATGTGTTTCCTGGAGGCAGCATATTTTTGGATCCTGTTTTTATATTCATCCCACCAGTCTGTGTCTTTTGATTGGAGAATTCAATCCATTTATATTTAGAGTGATTATCGATATATTAGGGCTAATGTTGCTCTTTTATGGCTAATTTTCCTGTTCTTTTGCATTTCTTTTGTTTCTCATCTGGTGTGTTTTGGGCTACCAATTCAGTTTGGTAGTTCTGTATGATGGTTTTCTTAGTTTTCTCTTTATTTATCATATGTGGCTCTGTTTTGATCATTTGTTTAGTGGTTACCATGAGGTTTGTATAAAAAATCTCATGGATGAGATAGTCCATTTTCTGATGGCCTCTTATTTCCTTAGACTAAGTCAATTCAATACCTTTCCTCTTCTCCTTCTAAGTTATTATTGTCACAACTTATTCCACCTTGTGTTGTGAGTTTCTGTGATGAGGTTATATTTATTTTTGGTGTTTTCCTTCTCTTAATCTTTGATGTTATAGTTAAGTGTTTGTTAACCTATTCTGATAGAGAGCTGCAATTTTTATGATTTTGTCTACCTATTTTTCTCCTTGCTCAAAGATTTGTATCCTCTTTCTCTTTTTTTTTCCCCAGGCCTGAGGGCCTTCTTGAGCATTTCTTGTAGTGGGGGTCTGCGGCAATGAACTCCCTTAGCTTTTGTTTATCTGGGATAGTTATTGTTTCTCTATCATATATGAAGGATATTTTAACTGCATAGAATATTCTTAGCTGAAAATTTTTGTCTTTCAGAATTTTGAATATATCATTCCACTCTCTTCTATCCTATAAAGTTTCTGCTGAGAAATTGGCTAAGAGCCTGATAGGAATTCCTTTGTATGTTATTGTTTTTTGTCTTGCTGCCCTTAATAATTTTTGTGTCATTGACTTTTGCCAGCTTTACTACTATATGCCTTGGAGAGGGTCTTTTCATGTTGATATATTTAGGAGATCTATTGACTCCATTCACTAGTATTTCCAGCTCTTTCTCCAGGTTTGGGATGTTCTCAGTTATTATTTCTTTGAATAAGCTCTCTGCTCCTTTTTGCCTCTTTTCTCCCTCTGGAATACCTATAATCCTTATGTTGCATTCCTAATTGAGTCAGATGTTTCTCGGAGAGTTTCTCTTTTTTTCTTTTCTTGGGGAGGAAGATTAACCCTGAGCTAACATCTGTTGCCAATCCTCCTCTTTTTGCTGAGGAAGATTGGCCCTAGGCTAACATCCATGCCCATCTTCCTCTACTTTATATATGGGATGCCTGCCACAGCCTGGCTTGATAAGTGGTGCATAGGTCCACACCCAGGATCTGAACCTGTGAACCCTGCACTGCTGACACAGAGTGCGCGAGCTTAACCACTACACCGCTGGGCCGGCCCCTCAGAGAATTTCTTCATTTCTTTTTAGTCTTAGTTCTCTCTCCTCCTCCATCTGGAGCATTTCTGCATTCCTATACTAAGTATTGCTAATTCTTTCCTTCATATTGTCAGCTCTGTTCTTTAAAGATTCCAGAATTTTCTTTGTCTCCTCCATTGTGTTTTCATCTCCAACATTTCTGATTGGTTTTTCTTTATAGTTTCAATCTCTTTTGTGAAAAGTGGCTGATTTCATTGAATTATCTATGTGTATTTTCTTGTCATTCATTGAGCCTTTTATGATAGCTATTTTGAATTCTCTGTCATTTAGGTTATAAATTTCTGTGCTTTCAGGATTGATTTCTGAGTGCTTGTCATTTTCCATCTGGTCTGGAGATTTAATATATTTTTGCATACTGCTTGAGGGTGTGGGCTCATTTTTCCTCATGCTGAAAATATGGGTCACAGCTTCCACCTGCCACCACTGGGTGGGGGTCAAGAGCTGTGTATTCTGAGCCCACTGCAATCTGCAGGCACTCTGGCCATCCGGCTGTACTGAAGCACTGGGCGAGGGGATGAGCTCTTTCTTTTGCCTGACCCATCCTGGGGGCTTCTCACTCTTCCCCCACTATCTGCTCTCCTGGTGTGCTAGGTTGCTGAAGATACTCCTGCAACCGTCAGTCCCCTCCATATGGGAATTTCCCACAGGCTGTGAGAGAACTTGGAGAGTGACAGCTTTCCCACAGAGGGCCGACCCTCCCCCCTCTCTCTCTGAGAGCCCCACAGTCCTGGTCCCAGGGTTTCTGTCACTGGGGAAAGAGCGGAGTTCTTCTTACTTACTTCCTCTCCCTCCGGATGTTCCAGCACCTTCATCTTCGGATGTATGGCTGCAACACTCTCTGATGTCTTTTGTGTTGTGTGAATGTCCTCTGTTGGTATATGAATGTCCTTTTTGTTGTATCTCAGGGGAAGAGAGTCTAAGGGGGAAGCTCACTCTGCCATGATGCTGATATCACTCATTGTTTGATTTTTTTTGCTGACTTTTAGGAGTTCTCCTCATATTCTGGATATTAATCCCTTATCAGATACGTAATTTGCAAATATTTTCACCCATTCCATGGGTTGCCTTTTTACTCTGTCAATAGTGTCTTTTGATGCACAAAAGTTTTTAATTTTCATGAGGTCCAATTTGTCTATGTTTTTCTTTTGTTGCATGTGCTTTTGGAGTCATATCTAAGAAATCATTGCCAAATTCAATGTCATGGAGCTTTGCCCATGCTTCCTTCTAGGAGTTTTATAGTTTCAGCTCTTACATTTAAGTCTTCAATGCATTTTGAGTCATTGTTTGTACATGGTGTGAGGTAAGGGGCCAGCTTCGTTCATGTGCTTGTGGAGATCCAGTTTTCTGGAAGCATCTGTTAAAAAGACTGTCCTTTCTCCGTGAGTGGTGTTGGTGCCCTTGTCAAAAATCATTTGAGCAGCTAATGCTCTTTTGCAGGTTTTTGTTGAAATGTGGCTTCATCGTTATTCCTTGGAGTTGTACCAAAATGCCCCTCATGCCAAGGTATGTTGCCGCAGTCTGTCTCCCCATCTCCTGCTCTGGCCCTGGTGCATGGTCAACCTGCTGCTTCCTGTCCTTGATCACAGCTGGTTTCCAAGGGCTGGAGGAGGGGAAGCAGAAACACACCTTCATCCCTCACTCAGTTGCTGAACAGCAGGTGGGTTTTGTTCTGTGGTGGGTGTGCGCCCTGAGGGCTGGAGGCCTGTCCTCTCTGGGGTCCTCCCCGTGCTGCTCCGAGAGCCCCCTCCCTGGCAGCAGGAATGGATGAGGTTGTGGTGCTTGTGCTCTGGGGGTGGGAAGCCTAGATGCCTCTGGTAGTCAAGTCTGGGTCTGTCCCCTCTACCATCTCAGTGCCTCCTGCTTTCCCATGGAGGTGACATATGGCAGCTCCTGCCCACCCTGGTGCCCACACTGCCCTCCACTTCCTCCAGAGCATCCGCAGGCAGGAGTTTTTGTGGTGGGTGGGTCTGACATCTTCCTGCATGCGTCCTTTCCTCATCTCCCCATCACCCCCGTAGCAGACACATCTCCTCTGAGTCGTCAGCAGAGGTGTATTTTCTGGATTGCACCCATGGTCTGGGTTTCACCAGGGGTCGCCTCTCCACCTGCTTCTAGATCATCAATGGGCTCTGCAGGTTTGACATCAAGGACTGGGGGACGCAGAACTGCAGCCCATCTGAAGCTGTGAGATCGCCAGCCTGGTCTGCCTGATCTTCTGGCCTCTTCCACCATCAACCACAGGGTGAGTGTTGGGCGGGAGGGCTGACCCTCATCTCTGCGCCCCTTCCCGTCAAGGCAGTCTTGGGGAGAGGCCAGGGGTAGAGTGCAGCCCTCGCCTGTCCCCACTCCCCGTGCCTCTGTCTGTGCTCCAGTTTGCAGGCCAGATGACAGCCCTGTGTTCCCGGGCTGACTTCCTCAGCAGCCTTTGTCGCTACCACCTCAGGGAGCCTGGGCTGGGGACAGGCACCTGCTGAGCCCTGTGCAGTGGGGTCGCATGGCTGGCCATGTCCAGGGCTCCAGTCTCAGCCTGTGCTTCCTGGGCAGCTACTGGACGCTGCTGTCCCTGCTGCTGGCCTTCTTTGTGGCCTCTCTCTCATGCATCAGGCCCCTGCCCTGCACCCTCCTCCTCGTGCTGGGCTACCTCCTCTACGCCGTGGCCATGACACTGCTGACCGAGCAGGCAAGCTGCACCAGCTCTGACCGTGGGCTGGCTGTGTCCCTGGGCAAGTCAGTGGGATGGCCACCCTGCCCCTCCCTAGTACCTGGAAGGCCACCTCCAAGCTTGAGCCCGGTCACCTTTGAGCTTATAGGGGACGTTTTCCTACAGCTACGGCACCTTCCAGAAGAACCTGAAATGAGAAGGGCACAGTGTCAAAGGGTCACAAGTCACCCAGCCGCCAGGCCTTCCCTCCTTCCCTCAGCTAGAGGCCCCGCAGTGCGGTGGTTCTCAAGGCCTTTTTCTTCTTTAGCCATTTGAGGGTTTAGCCGTGTGAGGCTCAGGAGTCAGTGCATCTCCAAGAGGGCCTTTGGCCTCTGTCCTCACTGTCCTTGAGGTGGGCAGTGTGTGGCGTGAGTCTCCTGTCCTCTGGTGATACCAGGACAGTAGCTCAGCCTCCAGCTCCAGGGAAGAAACAAAGACCCTAAAAGAGATTGCTGAGAAAATTAGATGGTGGTTCTCTGATTCCTAATTTTAAGGTTAAATTTTGCCGCATTTGGCAAAGCAGGGTCATTCTCCAGCAGGGGTGTTCTCCCAGCGATTCCAAGGCTGGGCCGTACGATTCCCTTTTGAGGAGAAAAGATCCTCTAGGAGCACAGGTGCTCGGGGGACAGTGCTCCACCTCTGGCTCCGTTCCAGCCCCCGAGCCAGCGTGCCCGTGGCTCAGCGGCCGCCCAGCACCCCCAGCTCGTCCGTGGTCTCTCGTCCCCGTGGGCGGAGGGGATGCGGCAGGGCCGCCGTAACTGAGCGTCTGGTCTACAACCAAAGACGGTCCAAAGCATTGTTTGTATCTTCAATAAAACCCAGTGCTCAAAGACACAGTGACCTTTTGATGAAACCTGAACGTTCACACCACACGACAGTTACACATTCACCATCAGAAATCATCCCCCGTGGTCGCGAGTACCTCCCTTCACCCCCCAGATGATGCACCAGAGAGAACAACGTCTCAACGGTGATTTTACACCAAGCCTGCTTTGTTCTTAAGTTTTCCAACTGTACATGGGGGGCTTGGTATTTTGATGTAAACTCAAGACAATGTCATTTTGGGGCCTGTGACCAAAAATCAACCCAGATTTGTAACCGACCACAGATGCGCATAAACCTGTTCTTGGTCCTGAGTCTTGTGGTGCCTGGGCTCAACCTCCACTGAGGTCACCCTCACAGTCCCTTCAGCACTTGGGGGCTGCAGAGACCGCTGTTTACGCCGTCTTTGCCCAGAGGGACAGTGAGATCATTTGCAGTGGCGACAGGCCGAGGTGGGTGTAACACTGAAGTGGCTGGAAGAGGGGGGCCCCAGGAGCTCGGGGAAGCGGACCCAGAGTGGGCCTCGGGCAGCACAGGCCCGGAGCTGGGCTGAGCAAGAGGATTTTGCCGCCTCCTCTGTAGGTCAGAGTTGGCCTCAGTATGAGAAGCTGAGGATCCTGGGACATGCACTGCATTTTCTGTGGCTCTAGAAGCTCAGAGGGTCCTGTGTGCTTCTGGGGACTGAGCTGCACTGACCAGCCCCGGAACATGATCATCTCGCAAGGAGTGCACTGTCCTGGCCAAGTGTCCGTGTCCCCCTTTCCCTGGGCAGGGCAGGTGCTCTTGTATTAGAGGGAAGTAAGACACCATAGTTTCTACAAGTTCAACATGAACAGATGACAGGCTTTGTCACCAGACTCATTAAGTCAAGAGAAGGGCTGTGAACACAGTTTGTGAGATGATGGTCTGGGGTCAGACAGCAACGGCACTGTTTCCCCACGACACCCCCAGTGGATGTCTACCCCTGCCCCCAAGGATGCGGTGTCCCATTTACCCTCCATTTATCTCCATGGCTTCACTTGTCCCCCACACACCACCCTCATCCACATTTCTCTCGTGCTCTCTTTTCTTCACCTGAAAACACTCTCCAGCAACCTACAAAAGAAAAACCGTAATGCTCCATTTCACCCACACATCTATTAACTGTGAAACAGCCACCTACTGTGTGCACCTCAGCTGTGCTGGGGACATGGAGGAAACAGGCAGGACCACCCACAGCCCCGGGACCTCGTGGTGCAGAGCCCAGAAGTCATAAAGAGCAAAGAGGAACGGCAAGGTCAAGGAGGGCACAGGGCCCAGTGGTCGGGGGCCTGGGAGGCGGTATCTGGGGGAGAGCAGACTGCATGTGGGAAGGGCAGCACACCGCCCGCAGTGGCTGGCGCCCAGGGAGGCAGGAGCAGAGTGGGCGTCTGGGGCTCCAGCTGCTGCCAAGAGAGGGTTTGGGGACCTGACCTTCACAATGATCCCGAGTTCAAGGTTGCAAAGGGCTCTCACTGCAGTTGAGAAAGGAATGGGGGCCGAGAGCAGAGGCTGAAGTACAGTAGAGAGGATGCTCTGGGGGCTGGACGTGGACTTTGGGAGGAGTCCTGGAGTCACGACAGCTGGGGGGATGGGGTTGGGGGCAGGGGGACACATCAAGGAGGAAATAGACATCCAAGGGGAGAGGTGCTGGCCCAGCTCAGGGTAGGTCAGGCTGGGGACAGGCATCCTTGCTGTGCCATTCTCTTCCCCTCTCCTGGGAGCCTCAGGAGTGTTTGTGCCCTCTGCCTCCACCTCCTCAGCTCCCACTCACGTCTCGTCTTTCCATCCTCTGGCCGCCACCCTGACCGCTACCAAAGGGCCAAATCCAGACGTCTCTCAGACCACACGGTCCCAGCCTTCTGGCAGTGCTGAGTGTGGGAGCCACAGCTCTGTGGTTCTCCTGAGGCTTCGCTCCAGCGATTCACCAGCCCCTCAGGCTACACTGTTCCTCGGCATTGTCTAGTGGCATCTGGTAATATCCCGAGCGTGCTGTGTTCTACAGGATGTCACCTGGAAAGCTCTGAGTCTGTGCCTCTGAAACTTTCCCCATTAAGATCTACGTTCTAGGCAACCCAGGAAGGTGGGTGAAGCCAGCTGTCTGCCTCGGTTGGCCCCCAACAACCGGGCACTGATTTCCTGTGCCCCCCTTTCCAGGTGAAAGGGGTGCTGTTTTCACCACACATAGCCCCGTGCTCGCTGCTGAGATGCACAGTCCTCTGGTCCTCAGGCCAGGTCTCTGAAGGTCTGCTTGGTCCCCCTGCCTCCTCAGCCAGATGACTTCCTCCCATTCAGTCAGCACCTCCTCACCCTCCCTCTACCTCCCACCCAGCAACCCCTCCTCCCGGGTTGGATTTATTGCCCCCCTCTGCACTTACCTCACACTCCGCAAATAAAAGCAGAGAGGTACTTCTTTACCACTGCTTGGTGCTGGGCCCTTCAAGATGCTGAATAAATAAATATTGTGACTGAATCTCCAACTAGTGTGTTTGCTCCTTGAGGACAAGCAGTAGAGCTCACTCATCTTTCTAGCTCCAGCACCACAGTAGCTGCCCAATAAACATATTGTCTGACAAATACTTATTCTACCTGTTACATACACATCCAGCTCCTAACCTCTCAGGAACCAACATATGAACTACTTGGGTAAATTAATTTGTACATGAACAGACAAGGATTGGCACAGGGACAGGGCTACTGAGTCTAATGTTGAACAAAAATCGTTGGAGAAAAACACGGTCACTGCCTTGGAAGGGACCTGTCCAATATTCAGATTGTAGAGCTAGGTATGAGAGCGAAACCTGTAAACTGTTAGGAGAGAACATAAGAGGCAATTTTCATAACCTTGCATCAGTCAATGTTTTTTTTGATATGACATCAAAAGTACAAGTGACAAGAGAAAAAATAGATACATCAGATTTCATCAAAATTAAAAATCTTTGTACTGCAAATGATACTATCAAGAAAGTGAAAAGACAACCTACAGTATGGGAGAAAATATTTGGATCTCATTTATTTGATAAGGCGCTTGTATCTAGATTATACAAAGACTTACATTTCAACAATAAAAAGGTAAATAACCCAAATTAAAAATGGGTGAAAGATTTGAAAAGACATTTCTGCAAAGAAGATATACAATTGCCAATTAGCACGTGAACAGCTACTCAGCATCTTTAGTCATTAGGGAAATGCAAATCAAAACCACAATAAGATATTACTTCATAATCACCGGGATGGCCATAATCAAAAAGACACACAATAACGAGAGTTGGTGACGTGGAGAAATTGGGACCCTCACACGTTGCTGGTGGGAATGTAAAATGAGGCAACAGCGTTTTGGCAATTCCTTAAAAGGATAAACACATGGCCCAGCAATTCTGCTCCTAGGTATATATCCAAGAGAATTGAAAACATATCCACGCAAAAACTTGTCCACAAATGTTCATAGAAACATTATTCATGATAACCCCAAAGTGAAAGAAACCCCAATATCCACCAACTGAGGAATGGATAAATAAAAACTGGTATGGACCCAGGATGGAATATTATTTGGCCATAGAAAGGAATGGAGTACAGATAGGTGCTACAACACGGGTAAACTTGAAAACACTATGCTAAGTGGAAGAAGCCATTCACAAAAGACCACATATTGTGAGAGTCTGTTTATATGAAACGTCCAGAACAGGCAAATCTATGGAGACAGAAAGTGGACTAGTGGTTACTTAAGACTGGGGCAAGGAGGGAGAACGGGGAGTGGCTGTGAATGGGTACAAGCTTTCTTTTGGACAGGACAGAAATGTTCTAAAATCAGATTGTGGCGATGTTTGCAGAACTCTGTGAATATACTAAAAAACACTGAATTCACTTTAAATGGATGAATTGTATGGTATGTGAATTCTATTTCACTAAAGCTATTTTCTTAAATTATGGAATGTGTCAAATCCTGGGGTGTTTTACTTCCGGGAACGTATTCTGAGAACTTCCTTGTACAGGAATTCGGGAGGTTATTCTTGCTACATCCACCAAACATCCCGGTCCCCAGTGAGTGCTGGGATATAAAGGGGAACAAAAACAGACCCCACGTCTGACAGCCGGGAGTTTAGAGTCAGAAAGATCAATGTGAACGTGAAACTGATAAATGCTCCCAAAATAGGTCCACTGGAGCAATAATAGGAAGACTTGACCCCTCCACGGAGGTCAGGGAGCCTGTTTTTCCAGAAGACTGACTGATCCGAGGTCTGAAGGCAGAGCAGGGCTCATTCTCTGAGAGATGGAGGAATGTGTTTCAGGTAGAAGATGCAGCACAAGGAGGCCAAGGAGGGAGTGCGGGGAAAGGATGGGGTGGAGAGTGTGAGAGGAAGCCTGAAGCGAGGCGAGGGGCAGAGAGGAGCTGGCTCATGCAGAACCCAAAGCCCATGGTAGACAGTTTGGTGTCCCTCCTCAGAGGGTCAGAAAGTCCTTGACAGTTTTATATGAGGGGGTGAATGTGATCTGACGTCACCTTGAGGAGGTCACTCTGCCTGTCCACTCCTTCCTGGGGGCTCTTCTGTGGCCTGGGTGGTCACCGCCAGCCTCAGCCGCCCCATTACATAAGCAGACGCAGATCTACCTGCACCAAGGAGCACCCAGGCAGCCAGGGGCAGCAGCAGCAGGAGGTGGCTGTGGTGGAGGGGAGAGACCGGCTTCTAATTTCCAGGAATTTTTATGTCTTTCTCATGGAACACAAACAGCCTTTGAATACTTTTGAGGATATTATTATATTTACTTGTGAGTCTCTTTCTGATTGGCCCGCTATTAACCTCTGGTTTCTTTCAGGTGTTAGGTGCTTTTATTGGCATTTCTGGCTTTCTCTTATGGTGTGTCCTCAAATGCAGGATGATTCTCTGGTCTCTGTCTGAGGACCCTCATTCGTTGGTGGACTCCAGCTTGTTGGCAGTGACTATGGGGGAGAAGGCGGGTTCTAAACAATGTTTGTTGAAAGGTCGTGCGTTGGCAGTTTACAGTAGGGGTTCATCAGCTACTAGGGCAGTTTCAGGCTCTCCAGCCCCAGATCCTGGTGTCTGCTTCATCCTTGAGAGCAGATGTCACTGTCGCTCTGGCTGCTCGGCCCAAATCAGAAACTGGGCCAACTGCTCGAAGAGCATGTCCTGATGAGTCACACAGTGTTGGCCCCTGAGAGCCCTCTCTCTGGCGCCTTTATTTCCTGGGACACACCCTCCACTTCCTTACAGGTGAGTTCTCTCCTGCACCCACCTTGGATAAGGTTCCCTCCAGATTCATTTTCTCTGTAAAGGTGGCCCTGTCTTGCTTTCCCCTCTTTCAGGAGTTTCTCACAGTTTCTGAGCGCCCTGACTGCACTTTCTCACTTTCCAGTGCACTGACAGTTTAGTAAAGTTCACTTCTTTGCTTCAAGCTCATCTCCAAGAGATGTTGATTGGACAGAGGAGGCAAAGATGCCATAGTAAATAACATAATCTAAGTTTTCCTTGAATGATGTAGAAAGAAGTTTAGAATGCTGTGGGCCTTCCGGATCACCCCTTATGAAGATCAGTCATAGAAAAAGTGGCACGCTTCTGCAGGAAATCGATGGCATCAAATAGGGAAAAGTTCTTGGCTAAAAGCAGCAAGTTGCACAGAAGCTATCCTGGTACTCTTGTACAGACAGGGTTTCTCTTCTGCAACATTTGACTTTACTCCCTTCCTGGGATAAAACTGTTGGGATTCTGTGTCATCATTACACTGAGAACACAGGCTCATTAATGGAGACCGTGGTGTAGCTGCTTGAGCAGATCCACATTACTATCTTTTTGAGAGAGAGACGAAAGCCTTCTTTTCTACCTGCATTAGCCAAGCCACACAACACATTAGTCTTTTGTGTCACTCAAGACTATAACTCAATCTCCTAAAAATACAGATATATTAATAGAACAAGTTTACCCTCTTCCCACACATGGTACCTAAAGCATTTTGGCCTAGTATTTTAGTAGCATAAATTAATACCTGCATCCTAGGAGACTATGACTCTAGGAGAAGAACTAGATAATTTATCATCCAAATGAGAACACCTCTTGAGAATAAAAAGTGGATGCTATTCATCATGACTCCCAGAAAACAAGCGCTAACAAGCAGGTTTCAGAGAAACCAGGTTGGATGATCACCCTGGACAAGATCCGGTGCCTTTCCAATGTCTGATGAAGAGTCTGCCGTGTATGTTACACATTCATTCCACCCAATCGCCTTTCCACCAGTGTGATTGGGAGATGAAGGGAGAGCAAACGTTTCTGTACAGGGCCAGAGCAGGAAACGCGAAAATGTCCTACCAGTGACAGTCCTACTGAATCTCATGGGGGAATATTTTATAACTGGAATCATCTACTTATTTAAATGAAAGAATATCAAGTGGGAAAATTGTTTCCATCTTTTTAGCCATATCTCAGGGTTGCAACACAGAGGCTGCTTTCTCATCTTTCATTCCTTTGTATCGTGTAAGAGTTGAGAGTTCTTGTGCGTTATCTCATTGAGTCCTTGACAGGAATTCATCAAGGCAAGTGTTGTTACATTTCCAATTTACTGACCAGGGAAAACAATGTGCAGAGAAGTAAGGGTTTTTTAAATAATCTAATGGGAAAACGTATATTATTGTTGTGCATATTTGCATTTCTCTGATTTTTTAGTGCAAGTATTTTTTTTTTTTGTGTCAATTTGTTCTTTCTTTTTTGTGAATTGCCTATGAATGTCCTTGCCCATGTTTTTCTATTAGGATGTCCATTTTTCTTACTTTTCTCTGATGTTTAATTTCTACTTTTTGTCAGAGCAATAAATATATCTAATTTAAAAGTCCAATAGTGCTCTCAGGATTGTGGGAAAACTAGCAGTGTCCTCCCCTATTCTTCCTCCTCTCTCAACTCCCCTCTGGCTTCCCTTTTCAACTCTTTCTTTCATCCGCTTTCTTCTGATATTTATCTTCTTATTTCTAAATAATAGTCTTTTAATTTCTACTTCTCTTCCTTGGATTACTCTTGAATATTATATACTGACTTCTTCTGATGGAACATAAGAAATCAGCACTGGTACAAAACACCCACTCACCTCACCCCAACACACGTGACCCTTCTCCCTTCTCCCAGCCCAGCTGTGTCAATGCGATTTCTGATTACTGCTGATACTTAACGTTGAACTTACTTAACTTTGGAAACACTGTTCACTCGTGAGCTATAAGCAGTGTAGCACAATTCATATTTCCCTTCTGGTACACAAAATACATTTTGCTTCTTCCAGGAGTTAGTAATTGGGCCCCTCTGCACACTTAAGTTTCATTTTCTTTCATGTTCTGTTACCGATTCTCCCCAAGCCGTCTGACGGGGCTGGAAGGCTCCTGTCACTGGGTCGCCTACTGGTTCCATTTGTTTTCCGAGCCCCTTTCTATCCCTCCCTGCCCAATTGGCCGACCAGGTCTTCAGGCCCATCACATAGCTGCCGTGGCTAGGGGACTTCCTCCACCACCACCCTTGTGAACTCTCGGTCATCTCTCCCCATGTTGGCTTCCTTGCTTCCCAGATTCTATATCTATTTCTTGGTTTTTGCCCTCATTTTCTAATTTTAATGTTGTGTATCGTTCAGTAGCATCCTGAGAAAAGTGGAGGAACGTAAAATGTTGAAAGTGAGCATGTCTGAAAATGTCTTCATTTTACCCTTACTGTTGATTAATCATTTAGCTGGATATAGAATTCTGACCTGGAAATCAATGTCCCTCAGAATCAGGAAGGCTGTGCTCTATTTTATTCTAGCTTCCAGTGTGGCTCTTGATATGTTTAATGCCATGCTGTTTTCTCATTCTCTGTATGCATGCCGATCTTTTCTCTCTGGAAGCTTTTAGAACCTTGCAACAGTCAGATTATTGTCAGAACAAAGGAAGTCATTTTATATATGAAGAAAGCACTCTGTGAAGCTTCTATCAAACTCAGAAATTGTGGCTGCTTTCATGGAAACAGGAAGACACACATATGGTTCCTCTGGCTGACCCCAGAGAAGGCCTCCAGTCTCACCCTGCAGGCTCTGGAGCTCTTTCTTGGTGCCAGGCAGGGAGCCAGATAACAGGGTGCTGGTTTCCCAGACAAGGAAAACAGGGAAAGAGGAGCCCCAGAGTCGGGCCACTCCTGGCTAGGTCCCAAGCTGCCTGGAAGGGCTGTGTCCCGGCAATTGTGACATGTGATAGGTGCCCAGGTGACAGGACTGTCTCTCCCCTTCTCAAAAAGGGACACAATTGCTTTGGATTCTTTTTGGTAATGCTATTTTCTACAGCTTATGGCTTCAAACAAGGATGGGGATTAATTTCTGTGGCTGGAAACCTTTTTCCACTCCAGACAGATTCAGAGGACACAACTGTGGTTGTATCTTCAAGGGAAGGTCATATCCCCTGCTTTCCTGTACCAAACTGAGCCAGTCTGTACAGAGCAGTAAAGTGGACAGGCACACCATCAAGGTGTCCTGGGACTGCTGGCAGCACTGCACCAGGAGGTGGTGTGGATGTGTGCCTCAGTAGGAGGAAGGGGGTGAGCATTCTAGGGCTGGAGACCAAAGGGGAGGCATTCCAAGTTTCCCCAGATCCAAGGGACAACATGACCAGAGGTTTTGGCAGCAGCACGCAGGGTCAGCTGGAGCCCAGTCAGCAAACCTTGTCTATAAAGGGCCAGACACTACATATTCTAGGCTGGGTGGGCCATGCGGTCTGTTACAGCTCCTCAGTTCTGTCTTTGCAGCAAAAGCAGCCACAACAACACGCCAATGAGCAGGTGTTGCTGTGTTCACACAAAAATTTACAGAACTGGGCCACTTGTCCCCCTACCATGCTGACCCCTGAGCTGGAGGAGGAGGACCAGAGGAGGATGGCCTAGTTCAGAACCCACCGCAGCAGGTCCAGCAGAAGCAGTGAGGGTCTGAGCTAGCAGAGGAGGCCTGAAAAGGCTCAGGGGAAGCACATCTCTGAGGGAAAGAATCTACATGGGAGGTCTCGTGTGGCCCAGGATTGGACAAAAGCTGGAGAGCAAACAGTAAGGTTTCTCTGGCCCAAGATATCCAAATGGAAGGTAGAGACACACTGTGGTCTGAGGCAAACTCTGGCCCAAATTTCTAGGCTTCCCAAGAGAGAAATAAAGATGTTGCTATTTTCTTCACAAAAAGATTCGTGATAGTTTTTTTTTTTTTTATATCCAACACTGTACAGGACATTTAAATTGGATGAAGTTTCTACATACTATGGAATGAAGTAAGATTTAGTGACAGCAATCAGTTTATAGTAATTCCCCAATTTCAAATATCCACATGAATTACCAGAATGCCCTGACAATGCCTACATTTCTCAGTCCAACCTACATTTCCCACACTAATTCTACTAGCCAGAAAAGGGAAAAAAAAATCCTTCAAAAAATTCTCTATTCTGTTAAAGAAAAAATACTCTCACCACCAATCTATAGTGTGATGACTCGGAAAGGAAGTTCAAAAGACGCCACTGAATAAATGATCACTCTGGTTCCCTAAGTTATGACCAAGAGCTGAGCTGCCGGGGAACAGAGGAATTCTCTGCAAAGGGCCATGTTCTATTGCAGGGTCTGCTTCTTGCTAACAGGTAGACCCACTCCACATCACCCAGTCCTACCTTAAATCCAGTCGGGCACCAATCCACAAACTGGATGGTGCTTGGTCTTAATAGTGGCAATGGCCACG